>NC_056741.1:1255930065-1256069527 GCF_019279795.1 Protopterus annectens | reverse complement strand
TAAAGCTGTGGAGAGCACCATGGCAGTGTAGGTCTACAATGCCTTCTTCATGTTTAGACCAGCTACAGCTCTGGCAGGGACTAAAGGTGTTGGTGCCTCGGTTTAGACCAAAAACAAACATACCTCAAGCTGGTCAAACAGGATGAGACACTTCAGTTTCTCCACTTCCAAATGACCACAGGCAAACTCCCATACCATATCTTGCAAGTTATAGTTTTAGTCCATGGCTCTGGCACCAGTTATTTGTCTTTGTTAGCCAAACTACAATCTATGAAGCCCAAAACACATACTTAAACTGACCGCAGATACTCACCATTCAACGGAATACCATACTCATGGTTGACTTTAAGTACCCCACTATAAACTGGGAATTGTACACAACCCCAAATTGTAGGCCTACAGACTTGGCTAACACAAACACCCTGAACCAGATAGTTCATATGGGAGTAAACATACTGGATCTAGTCCTTGTTAACATTGGAGAATGCTGCACCCTCCATCTAACTACTCCTCTACCCCACTCCATGCAATGTCATCTCTGGTAAGGTAAAAACATAAAGCTGTCTCCTTTGAAATAAAAATAAAAAGCTGGGACCCCTGCTTACCCTGGTACATTTTGAAACTATTTTAAGGCAAACTTTCTACTATTAAGTGACAATCTGGCAACATTTCAAGCCCCCAAACCCTGAGAACACTGATGCCTATAAAGAATTATGCAAAGAGAACCTGTAGAATTATGTTTATGGATGTATAAGGATACCTCTGTCTACCAAGATTAAGCACAGAACAAATTTAAAAAAACAAGCCAACATCAAGCTTAACATCAATAGGTTCTATAACAAAAGAAAGTAAATTATGGCAAAAATTAGGAAGTGCAATACCCAGCAGGATAAAATCACTCTCATTAATCTAAACAAGCAACCCAGAGGGCAAATCAAACAAGCCACCCAAAGGGCAAATCAAGTCTATTAAAGCCAAATTTGAGGTAAAAAATAGTCTCCCATGCCAAGGACAACCATAAGGCTTACTTTAGTTATGTCTGCAACCTCAAAGGCAGTATTCAGCAATATGCAGAACTAATTTTAGCTGGAGCTACAAACACTAAGCCAGAAGATAAAGTAAATCTACTGGCCAACAAATACAGCTCCATTTTTACAACCCCCCCCCCAGCTACCCCCAGGAAACAACATTGAAAATAACCACCACAACTATCACTAGGGAGAAGGCCCTGAACATGCCATCCAAGTTCAGGAAGACCACATTGATGTGCCTCAATAATATCCCATGATGCCTCCTGAATAGCATGCAACATGACCTATCAGGACCACTAGAGTTCCTATTTAACCATAGCCTCCAGACTGGCTTCATGCCATGAGACTGCAGAACTACATCTCTCTACACATGGGCAAGCCGTCTTTGGATACTGGTAACTACAGATTCATAAGTCTGACTAGTCTTATGTGCAAAGCCATAGAAATAATTATCACGGAAATTAATAACTGTGACATAGGAAATCTTCAGATGCTGGATACAACCAAGTTTGGTTTCACCAAGGGCAGATCATGCCTACTTAACCTGGTAAGCTTCTTCACGACTGTTACCAAAGCAATGGACAAGGACAAAACTGTGCATACTGTCTACCTTGACCTGGCTAAGGCATTTAATACAATACCACTCCACTTAGATAATGAAGACAAACTCATAGAATTCAGTATAAACCTCTATGTCAACCACTGGATAGCTGGGTGACTCTCAGATAAGACCCAATAAGTTAAGATAGAGCACTCTACCTCCTCAAAGAAAACCAGCTACAAGCAAAGCCCCTCAGGGCTCTGTGCTGGGTCCACTCCTTTTTGGCATCTCCTTCTCTGAAGTCAAGTTTAACATCAAGGTCCTCTTGCTGACCAGGTTTGCAGATGACTGCAAACTAGGTGCAGTCATAGAATTCCCCCAAGACACTAATATTCCCCAAAAAGGATTGCCTCAGACAAATAACTTGAGCCGGAGCCATGGTCTAAAGTTCAATGCCAGGAAATGCGTAATAGTACATGTCGAGAAGTTGGCTACCTCTGAAAACTATCTCATAAGTAACACCCCTAAGAGTAGACCCAATAGTGAGGGATTTGGGGATGCATGCAGACAGTAGCCTGGCCTTTGACCATTATGTGTCTATGGTAATAAGGAAATCATTTTATGTTGCACAACTTATAAGCAAGGGTATGGCATCTAGGTACAAGGAAATCATTGTGCCACTGAATGTAGCCCTCATCAGACCACTCACTGAATGCAATGCCCCCCCCCCTTCAGTAAGTACCTGACCCAGCACATACAACAACTGGAATGTCCACAGAGATTCCTCACAAAAAATATGCAGGGTGTAAACAACATGTCCTGCATGGATCACCTCAAAGCCCAAGCCCTGTAATCAGTTTCCTATAGACTGTTCAGGGGCAATCTATGCCTGGTATACAAGGCATACTTGGATCCACTCTGATGAATCTTCTGCATATCCATTAAACAAATAGTATCAGAATTACCCTATTACGGGACTTAAACCTTGCTTGTGACATAAGTAGGGCATATTGGAGAGACAGATATGTGTCTCAGAGACTACCTCTTTTGTGGAATGGGCTTCCCATCCATGTGAAGCAGAGTTCTTCCCCAACCCAAAAGAGGACTTGGAAATGTACCCCTGGTTTAGCACCTATGTCCCTAATGGACAGAGGCAGCCTGTAAATGCTTGACCACCCACGTCAAACCTACATATACCCCTTAGAATAACTGTAATGTTTCTAAACCTTGTTAGACATATTTGGGATGCATGGTTAGGCTTAAAAAGGGTCTGTGGTTATTAGCCTAGTATACAGCTAGGAACCTATGATAGACTGCAATATGAGGGTGCATGCTTGTACCAGATAATTTCTGTAGTAGTGAGATTAACATAAAAGCAACTTCATGAGTAATGGTAGGCATCCTCTGGAATCTGCATTTAATTGGCTCAATATACAATCCAAGAAACACTGGAGGAAGGTATTTATAATGGAGTCCATCAAGCTATAAAATAGTATTTGTGTTAAGTCTTGAAGTAATAACATGAACATTGTCTTTCAGACAATTTCTAAAACTTTTTTTGTACTGCCAATTGAAAGAGAACTAGTCCTAGGAAGAAATCTTGTGTGGTAATTCTCTCTCATTCTTATACTGCTGTTATGGTAATTAGGCATATGTACAGCTTTCTTGCTGTCATTCAATAAAAAACAGCATTTTGGCCAACCACATCATTATTTACTATATACAAGACATGCAAGAGGGTTACAGGGTCATGAAGAGCAACACCAGTGGTTTGAGTAGGAAAATAAGGGAGCTGCACACAGTACATATAAACCAAGTTGAGGTGAATGAAACCTAAACAAATGATAAAAGGATCCGTGAAACAGAAGTCTCAAGAATATCAGTTGTTCAGACAGAAATGGCAGGACTGAGGAAGAAGTGACAGTGCATGCAACACAGATATAAATGAAAGGCAGCTGAAGAAAAAGGTGGTCATCGGATAGGAAAAGATCCTCCAGGGCAAGTAAAGGTTAGTTCCATGGTAGTCAAACTACAGAAAAAAGTTGGGGAAGCTGGTGGTTGGATACAGACATGGAAAACAGAGAAAATGAGGAAATGAATAAAGAGATGGGACCCCTAAGTCAAAATCTGGAAAGGGAAATTATTATATCAAAGGACTTGACTTGTTGTGATTCAGATAGTAAGAGAAAACACAAAGAAAAAAGAATTTGAGACATCATTTACCAAGACAGAGGGATACACATAGAGACAATGATAGTTAATGAAAGCAGCTTGTAGATTACAGTTAAGCAAACATTACTGGCAGCCATAAACAAAGAGCAAAGCAGAAACTACAAAGCATGGAGAGGTACAAAATCAGTATGATTCAAAAAAGTGCGACAAAGGAAAACACATTTCAAATGTTGAAAATGAAAGTACAAAACAAAGAATGAAGTGTGAAGAATCAAGGAAAAAGTTAAGCTGGAAAGAAAAGCCAAGCCAATGTTAGTATTGGAATTAGTGGCAAGAATCACAGATGGAAAGAGAGATTTGCTTAAGTAAACATGAATAAAAGAAGGTAGAAACACATTAAAGACTGCAAGAGAAAGATAGGAAGCACAGTGAGGATGCTAACAATATAGCAACTTTATACTAAATTTTTGCCTTGGTTTTCAAGAAAGAGCTATAGAGTATAGCAAGAGAAAAAAGGGTGAGGGTAAAGGGGTGGATAACTATGAAATGGTCTCATACATAATGAAGCTAGAGAAAAGGATCTGAGGGAACACAGTGAGGACAAGTCAAAGATCCTAATAAAACATAGCAAATGTGTTCTCAGATCCTATGATAGTTCAATCAGCCACTTGCAAAGTTCCAGAGAATTTAATGGAAGCCATAGTGATACCATTCCGGAAAGGGGGGTACAGCAATTAACCTAAAGAACTACAGACCCATAAGCTTAACTTTAGTAAAAGGAATGGTTATGGATAATATTCAGAGGTAAGCAGCATAAAGGATAAGAATTAGCATGTGTTTGTGACGAATAAGTCACTTCTGCCCAGTCTGATCTGGGTCATTGACAGTATCACACTAAAGACTGGCATTCAGAACTTAGTATATGTGGTTATTTCATTAAACTTGTTGACTCAGTTCCACACAGGATACAGAATGGGACAAAAGTGAGATGAAACACTAACACAATTGGTTGAAGAATATATGAATTATCTGAAAACAAATAGTGGTATTTAGGGAGAAACTGTTAGAACAAAGAGACAGTGAGAGGGGTCTCACAGGAATCAGCATTAGGCAAAGTGATAGTTGGAATCTTTGCTTCAGACATCACAAAAGACAATGGGAGCTCTAACAACCTTTGCAGAAGATACTAAAATAGCTTGGGCAGTGTGGGCATTGGTGGGTGGGTTAAACTTACAAAGATATCAAGTTAGATTGGCAGTTTGAAAAGAGAAATGACAACTAAGGCAGTACCTTAACTAGGTCAGTAGCCCCAAAATAATGGGGTCTATGGCTATCGAAAACACAAACCCTTTAACAGCTAAATAACGAACATAAAACATCGATGTGGAACATGACGTATCATGTGTGGCTTCGAAAATAAATTAATTAAATGGCCATAGTTGGCCAACAACCAGGAAGAAAAGTGAAGGAAGCCTTTTAAATTTGCCCTATTCCCCAATGTAGTGCGATCTCGGAGTTGGTATATATAGTTAGGGGGGTGGGGGGGTGCAGCCTCCAACACTGTTGAGTGTGGGTGGTGAAGCCCCCCCCACCTTGGCTGGTGCAATTAAATTAATTTATTTTTGAAGTTACACATGTTTGGTTTTACGTATGATAGTCAGTCATTCGCGGGTTTATGTTTTCGATAGCAGAAAATAGACTAAAATAATGTCCTTAATGGGTAGAGTCACCATAATGAGTACAGTATAAGAAAACCTCGTTAATACCAACATCATGGAACAGTTGGTACATTCTCCTATGAGGGGTACAAACATCCTTGACCTTGTACTCACAAACATGTGGGAAAGGTATTCCTCACCCAATGTAATGTCCTCGCTCATCATTTCTCACCATAAAGTGGTTTGTTTGTGTCTTTCGGCTTTTCCCGGTTAGGGGTCGCCACAGCGGAACTCCGGTCTGCTAATGATTGGCAGTAGATTTTTACGTGTTGGCTTGCCGGGCCTAACACACAACCTTCAACGAAGGAACGCCCATTCATGCATGTCGACACACAGAAGATGCTCTAACTGAGAATTGAACGGGCAACGCCTAACCGTGAGGCGACAACGCTACAGCAGCACCACCACCGCAGTACTTTCTCACCATAAAGTGGTATTGCTTAAAATAAAAATTAAATCCGGGGACCCAAAAAACTAAAAGCCTTTAGGAACCATTCCAAAGATAACCTCTCTCTACTAACCAGCACCATGGCTAAATTCAAAGTACCTCAAATTCAGTAAATGTCATAGCATATGCTGAGCTATTTACAACATTTCTGTACAGCCATATTGATAGCTGTATACAGCGAGCTGTGCTTACTTGTATTAGGAATAAGACAAACTCAAAAGACAAGCCACCCTTGTGGAATCAAAATATTAATTGGTTATACAACAAAAGAAAAAAAATCTTTGCCAAGTATAGGAGGAACAAAGCCCAACATACTAAAAAAACCTAACCAATCTAAACAGGCAACTAAGAGGGTTAATTAATACTTCAAAGGCTAAATTTGAAGAAAAACTAGCTTCTCAGGCAAATGACAACTACAAAGCTTTCTACAGCTATGTCAATAACCTCAAGGGAAATATGCAACGATGCACAGAAGTTATTGTAAATGGCTGGCAGGTTCAGCTCAATTTTCTCCCCTACTTCCTCTGATAGTCAAAAGAAAATACTACATACCACAATCCCCCAAACATTACTAGGGAACAGATCTTTAATGCACTTTCCAAGGCCAAAAACACTACATCGATGGGCCCTGATAACATCCCAGGATGCTTACTATATAGCATGAAACATGACGTCTCTGGTCCACTTGAATCACTTTTCAGCTGGAGCCTACAATCAGATTTTGTGCCCAAGGAATGGAAGACGGCTGTATTCATTCCCCTGCGCAAAGGAGGTCCAACTACTGATCTGGGTAACTACAGGCCCATTAGTCTGACCAGGCTCTTATGTAAGGCCATGGAAAGAATCATCACGGGTATGATAAACGAGGACATAGGTAAGCTGCAAATGCTAGATCCATCACAGTTCTGCTTTGTTAAAGGAAGGTCATGCCTATTAAATCTGCTGGATGCCTTTGAGAACGTCACCAAAGTAATGGATGAGGATTAGACTGTGCACACAGCTTACCTCAATCTGGCCAAGGCTTTTTTAACAATACCCCAACCAGGCATTATAGACAAGCTCACAAAAATAGATATCACCCACTGGATAGCCAACTGGCTCACTGATAGGACCCTGGAAGTCAAAATAGGTGTGCCACCTCAACCAAGAGATTAGTCACTACTAGATTCCCCCAGGGCTCTGTAATGGGCCCTCTCTTTTTTGGCTTATATTTCTCTGAAGTGGAAACAAATGTTGGGTTTGTGGCTAAGTTTGTATGTGATTGCAAGCAGGGGGTTATCATCAACTCCCCTGCAGACACTAGCATTCTTCAAGAAGGCCTATCTCTGACTAACAAATGGTGCCAAAGCCAATGTCTTAATTTCAGTGCTAAGAAATGCATAATTGTACCCTATGAGAAGTCAACCCTCCCAGCTAATTACCATGTTGATAATGCACCCCTAAGAGTCAACCCAGTGGTATGCACATAGACAGTAGCCTTACCTTCGACACCATGTGGCCACAATGTTGACAACCTCCTTTTACGTTGCACAACTTAAAAGTAAGGGTATGGCATCTAGGTTCAAAGAGGTCATTATTCCACTGTACTCTGCCCTTATCAGACCAATCACAGAGTACAATGATCCCCTCAATATGTACCTCACCAAGCATATGCAACAACTAGAGTGACCTTAGAGATTTCTCACAAAAAGAATGCAAGGCGTACCAAAACTGCCTTATGCGGAGTGCCTTAAAGTCCGTTCCCTCTACTCAGTCTCCTATAGATTGCTAAGGGATTATCTATGCCTGCCTTACAAGGTATCTGCAAACCCCACACTTATGAATCTCCTGCATATTCGTATGTCAAACAGTACCAGAAATACAAGGTCTAAGGACCTGAATTTTGTCTGTGACTTAAACAGAACATGCTGGAGAGACAGATATGTGTCAAAGAGACTGCCCCTCCTATGGAACAGGCTTCACATCCATGTGAAGTTGAGTTAATCTATAATCAAGTATAAGTGCAGCCCAGACCAGTGGATGGGGAACAGGAAATTTACACAAGGCCTGACACCCATGTCCCTCATGGCCAGAGGTAGCTTATAAATGCCTGTCCCTCAATCTCCTGCTTGGATACAGGACATAATTATTTTTTCTGGAAAACTTGGCTAGACTAAGGAAGGTCCCCCTCCCCCATGGGGCATTAGCCTAGTAACAATCTATGAATCTAGAAAAAGAATTCCAGGTGATAATGACTGTAGAAATTAACCATCAGGCATAAAACGAAAAAGTTACTGCCAAACCATGAACGATGTTAGGATGAAAGAACTGAAACCTCAGAAGTAGAGAGATTATAGTAACAGTGTACAGATCTCTAATCAGACCACATCTAGAGTACTTTTTACAGTCCTGGTGCCTTTACATGCCTTAAGCACAAATAATATCAAACTAATGAGCGAATTCAAAAATGGGCAACATAGTATTGAGGGGGTTGAGGGCTAATGGATATAAACAGAGAAGACTAAAGAAGTTAAGCATTTCACAGTGAAGGAAGGGAGAAAATAGGGGAATGTAGCAGGGTTTCATAAGGTAATGATAAGGTGTTGTAATGGGACCAATGCAGTACAGAGAGAAGGAAGACTAGGGCACAACTTTCACAATGAAGGCGCAACTGTCAGTTGAGACACTAGATTAATTTCTCAGAAAAAGGAGTAGTGGACAAGTGGAATACACCAGAGGAAATCATGAACTCTAACATGAAAGATGTCTACAAGGGTCAATGAAAGGTTGTGGGATAGCAAGAAAAGCATACATGATGAGGCTAGGTTCTTAGCTATATGCTATCATCATGTAAATGTGGCATATCTGATGGGGGCTATAACCATGTATTAAATAACAGCTTAAGTGTCTAAGAAAAATAATTTATACAGCAGATTATTTCATTTTAAAAAGTAGTCGAATTTATTTACTACTTTAAGTGAAATTTTAAGATTTTGATATTAACTGCTTTTCTGGAGACAACTATGTATAGCTGTGACATATCTGTGGAAGTCAGAGCCTTGGCAGATAGTTGCTTACAGTGGTTAGATGCAAAGACTATGCTGAAGAAATCTGTGTTCAAAATCCATTAAACTATATTAGGATGTGTGTCAGATCTTAAGCCTGCACAATTTTCTCTAATGAATCAGTGCACACAAAAGTTGCAATAGAACTTGTATATTCAACAGAAACATACAAAGAGCATGTCATGCATAAACCAGATCTTGTCATTTCTAGTTTAGTTTGTACATAATTTTAATTTGCTTATGTTACATTGATTGAGTACAATGCCCCATTCGGAATGTATTTGACACGACACCTGCAGCAACTGGAAAGGCCAAAGTTCCTCACCAAAAGGATAAAGGGTCTCAAAAATATGTCCTATGCTGCCCGACTGAAGGAACTTCAGCTCTATTCAGTCGCCACCGCCTGCTCAGAGGTGACCTGTGCCTGACATACAAGGCCATGTCCAACCCAGAATTGATGAACATGCTTCACCTCAAAAAATCTAGATCCCTCAGAACTACAAGGGTGGGAGACTTAAACCTTGACACGGTTATAAATAGGACATGCTGGAGGGACAGATTCATCACCCAGAGACTCCCTATGCTGTGGAACAAAATCCCGGTACATGTGAGGCAGAGCACCTCGCTGGCTTTGTTCAAGAGAAATCTTGACCAATGGATGGGAGATCGCAGATATACCCCAGGGATTATCTCAGTGTCACTGCTTGACAGAGGCACAGCAAAATAATGGGCATAGTATCCTCCAAACTAAAGGGGTGGCGAAAGCCACAAAACTCTGGGCTAGGCTAATAAATGCCCTTGGGCAGATAGCCTAGTATGAACCTATGAACCTATGAACCTATGGGATGCTAAATCACATTTTTATATTAAAAACAATAGTATCCAAAGATTGGTATGAATACCACTATACAAAGTGACAATGTTTTTTTCTAGGGGCTTTGCTTTATTTCACTGTTCCTGCTGACCATTAGCCCCTTCAATAAGTCTTGAGTTTATTCATTCCCCACTACAAGACAGTCTCATTATCCAGACAGACAAAGAGCCATGGAGGTACTGACAAGACAGGTGTTTTGATCATGCCCTAACCCACCCCTGGAGGTTAACATGAGCATCCATATCACTGCTGGAGGCAGTGTCTTCCTCGTGTGTGTGTGTGTGTGTGTGTGTGTGTGTGTGTGTGTGTGTGTGTGTGTGTGTGTGTTCCCAGGTATATGCTAATGAAGGCTACAGTCACTAGCTCAGGAAGCCAAGCCCCCACTCTGCGCTGCAGCACTGGTGTCAGCAAGCTTCCATTTGCTGACTGCAGAATGCAGCTGGTTACTGGAACCACCATTTCCTCACCCAAAAAGGGCTGACTTAGTACTGGTTGCTCACTTCCACCCCACCCAAATTTCCCTCTAGACTCCGAGCCACTACTCAAACTCAGGTCATTTGGGTCATAGTCTGGGCTTTTTCACCCTTATACCAGAGTATTTCGAGTTATAAATTTAATACCAGAATATACATCTATTGTCCAGTATAAATACTACATTTCTCACTGGTGAGACTATAGTGGGCAGTAGAATGGTTAGAGTTGCTCTCTCCCAGCACTTGGTTCTCTGGTTTGTTTCCATGATGAGGTAGCTTCTGTACATAGTCTGTAAGCCTCCTAATGTCTGTGTGGATTTTTCCTACTAGGTCAGCTTTTCTTATTTATTTATTTATTCATCTGACATTTGTTAACTGGGATAGTCCATCTGAGCAAAAGCCCTTTTTCAGTGGAGGCCCCTGGAGAAAAGTTCCACAGTACAAGTAAGCAAGAAAATTTACAAAACTGAAGATGAATACAGTGAAAATTTTACAATAAAACAGTTAAGCAAATGTAGAAAAAGCTCCACAGTACAATATAGTAAGAGGCATTATAACACTGAAGAAAAAAGCATAGCAAAGAAATATACAATAAAACATTTGAATGAATTTACATAACACAGTGGGTTATCTTCAGAGGGTAATTGTACAATACAGAGCAGTTAAGTGAGTTATGGTAGTAGGGAAGGGAGGAAGAGAGGATAGTGAAAAAAAGGCTGGGTTCATGTGGCAACCAAAATGTACCAGTAGGTGCATTGGTGATGTTTAGATTGTAAGAGTATTGGTATAATCTACCTGCAAACACTTGTGTATCTTGGCACACTGGCATCCAGTACAGAACTGCATCTCTGCCTTAAATCCATTTCTTGCTAAAAGAGGATGTGGCTCCCCTGTGACCATGAAAAGGACTGAACAAATAATGAAAACAGATAATAAATGACACTACAATGTTACATTCACTGGTTTAAGAGCAAGTGTGTATGTATGCATTGTGCATCAACTATAGTGTATGGGTTATGATTTTCCACTTTGTGTCCATGAAGGGATAGTGGATGTAACCATTTTCTTTGAAAACATTTTGTTAATTATATTTCTTAAAAATATGAATGTCAAAAATTATTTGTCTAAACAAAAGTAGTGATATACAACTGATAGTGTGTTATAAAAAACATGTTGCTTAAACCCTTACCCTGGATTTCACACTGAATGTGTTGAACAACTGTGTGAGAGTGACTTTAAACACATTTTTAACAGAAAAACCAGAACCAGTTTTATAATTTATCATTTACTGAAAAAACAAACAAAAAAAACACTGAATAATTTGAGTAATAACTTTTAAAGTGTTGACGGCAAACGACGGTGTTCTTTAGTTAAGATGGATACTACCAGGTAGATAGAAAATATGAAAAAAAGTGATGGCATATACAACCAAGTATAGAACGTGTACAACTTAGTTTTAAAAAGTTATTAACAATTGACAAAGTGTTATATGAGAGTTCACTAAGGAATCCGTCACACAGGAGGCATTGAACTTTTTATATATGAAGTATCTTAGACTTTCAGTGATCTTTGGAACACCCAAAGTACCTAAATGTTTACTAGATCCTCCCACCTTGAGATCAACACTGGCTGCAAGTGGCCCAAAGACAGAGCATCTTTGAAAAATATTGTACTAGTGTGCCACAGATCACAAACATTTGAATGTATTAATAATCTCAGAAGAATTGCAGTGAATTGTGAGATATTAATTGTTACTCTGGACATTACATCATTAAAATCTGTCCTACTTCAACAGGAAGGCTTAGATTTGTTAATGCAATTTCTTGAGAAACCCGAGCATACTTACAGGATAGACACACATTTGATTTGTACTTTTCTTTATTTTACATAGTGTTTTGCAATAATTGCTTTGCAGTTGATAATGATATTTTTCCGGTATAAAATGATGTTGCCGTTAGTGGGATTATGACAACTACATTTGCCAGTCTTGTGACAGCAGCATGGTAACAAGTGAAAGCGTTGATTCTGATTACAATTCAAAAATACTTTATTATGGATGTTGCAGAAAACTTTTCTTTATTTTATGGGTATCGATACAACACAGTTAGATGAGATGCAGAGGTTTTTAGAGTAGATTAAGGGTGGCATTAATAATTGTTGCACTTAGTTGCAGCTCTTTGAACCAATCTGAGAAAGTAGTTTGCAAATTAAGTAATAATGATATGTAAGCAAGGAATGTGGAAAATTTGAATCTATTTTATGTAAATTAGGTGCTCTTCCTCCCACTGCATGATTTAAAGTCACTTTTTGATGAGCATCTGCACCACTGTGCTTATAAAAGCAAAGTAATTCCTGTTCTGTCCTCTTTGCAAATAGTGAAGATGCTTGTGTTTTCTGCCAGTTAGCCATCTCCAGTTCTGAGGTGCTCATCCTAGTCACACCAAAATCAGACATGCCAAGTTGTGCTCACTGGCCAAGAAGGTTTATAAGGACATACCACAGCTTTTGGTGAGTTTTTATGGCCTACAGATAGGGACTGGGGAATGTCTGGCCTTCTTATACCTGCAGACACCATGATATATATACAGCCATCACTATACTTGCCAATGTGACTTTTCAGAGACAAACTGGGGACATGTTGTTTATCTCACAGACTTCTGTCTCCAGTGTAATTCAGCAGTTCTACGACATACTCTGCACATGTGGACCAGTATATCTGCTTCCAAGTGTCACCTCAGGGCCGGGCCACTATCATTAGTGCCTTATATGGTATGCTTTCCTCAGGTGCTTCATGCAATAGTTTGTACCCACAGTGCCATTAGTGCCCCAGATGGACCATGGGGGAGACAATTCTTTGAACTGACAGTGTGTGATGCATGGGAAGGCATCCTCAATGTGCTGGCCAAGCATCCTGGCAGGGCCCACCATTCCCACATTTGGCAAACAAGCTCACTGTACAGCCTCTTTCTGCACGATAGGATTCTGCATGGCCACCTAGCTGGTAAGAGCAATATATTATAATGTTACTAACCATCGCTATTTCTGTACCTATTCAGTTGTATAGATAGTATTGAATAATCACCCCTTTTTGTTATGTGTTCACTCCCTGTTTTGTTTTCCAGGTTACATAGACTACACACTTGAACTTTGGTTAATTACACCAGTCTGTAATCCCCAGAGTGCTGCTGGGGAGTGATTTAACACTGTCCTGTCCCAGACATGGATCATCATTCAGTGAGTGTTTGGCCTATTCAAAGCCTGTTTCCACTGTCTGGACAAATCTGTGGACACATGACTCTGCTACTACATGCAGGATGTTTACAAAGTGCTGCAGTCTGTCCAAAATGATCAAGGATTGGTCTGGTGCACAACTGCAACATCCAGTCCCTGATAGTGGTAGTACAGCTCCCCTCATCACTGCAACCCCTGTGGCATGCTTTTACATAGTATACAGATGTACAGCTAATGAGGCAGCAACTATGAGCCATGACATTTGCTTAGGGAAAGTGCAAAACATTCACACAGATAATCCTTGATACATGCAGTGTTACTTGTAGACTATTCTAAATGATGCACAGTAAAACTTACACTGCACATCAGACATTTTCCACAGGTATACATATATGTTTTCTTTTATAATTTCATATCAATTTTCACATTTTAAGGGGTAAGCACAAGTGCTAGTTATACTGTCAAGGAGTGACTTACCTGTGGAAAATCAGGTGTTATGAATCATGTTTAGGGCTATACTAAGATTTTTCACTGTAATGTCCAAAACAGTATGATGAATGTACGTGAATTACTTGTTTTGATTTTTTTTCCCTGTGATATTGTCTCTAATGTTTTTCAGATACAAGGAAGAACACCAGCATTGGCAATTTCTGGAAAGCGACAGCTAGGTGAGTACTACATCTCTGTTGCTGCTGCTAAAAATGTAAATTATATTTGAAATGTTTCATGCACACTGTCCCCTAAGGATAGCATCAGTGTTGGTCCCATAAATCAAGACCAAGTGCTGATGTCAACTTGATGCTGAATTGCTACAATGAATGACTGGATCTACTGGAAGCAGGAGAATCTCTCAATATTGATCTAACCATGCTGCAGGAGCTAGGGCTTAACTGACAGGTTTTACAATGTGTTATGGAAATCTAGCAAGGCCTGGCTTTCTTCTTCTTGGATGAATCCACATGAATGTTGGCATCAGTTTCTTGAAGTGCATGTGGTGTTTGGTGTGCTTATCCACCACAGATGCAGACAGCTCCCTGATGATATCCACCTGTGTTTCCAATGTGTGTCTGACAAGTCTTTATGAGTGTGCGTCATAGAAGCTGAAATGGATGCAGTGTGAGCAGCCATATTGCATATGAGGATCAACATGGCACTATCTCTGGCCTGCACCATTCCCACATACCGGTGAAAGACCCCATGTATACCATGCAATAATCTAATAATTTGCTTGAGTCTGAGTGACAGTAACCTGGGCCTGAATTATGTCATGGGACATCTGGTGATGGGCAGCTAAGGCCTTGCATATCTCTAGAGCTAACTGTGAAAAATATCATTAACTGACACTTCTGTGTCTAGGTATGACAGTGAGTACTGCTGCTTCAGAAATGGTAGTCTCTTCATCAAGGAGTTCAGGCTGTGCAGAAAAACAGATGCTGAGCAACATAGTACCCCCCCAATAATTTATTTTCCTCACTCTGGTGAGGGTATAAGCCTATGTCATTACCTGGAGAGTTATCCACCTGCTGTGGTGTAGGGTGCCCTGCCAGTAAACTTTGCAGCTGTGTGTCAAGTTCCTCAAGCTGTGTCGTGAATATGAGAGTTATGTCATCATTGTCAACAGACATTCTGTTGTCAACATCAGCCTGATGTACTAAGCCACAGGATGGGGCTGTTTTCTAGTGCTGATCTAGTGAAAAAATACTTGAAGATGTGGTTAATGTGACCTGAGACTAGTGGAATTAGTTTTAAATATAGGTAGGATGACCACACTTATGATGGATTGTCTGTAGACTCTGTGCCACACTTGAAGTTAATGTCATACATGATAATGAAACATGTAAGAGTGATATGTCATGGCAAGTACATTTCAGATTTATATAGTGAAATCCGCTACACATTAACATTCCACACTACCCAAGTGTAGTTATTGCAGAGGTCTGAAAGTACTGGTATCCACACCACCTCTGATGATTCCAGCAACATCATCATCTATGTCAATGTCATCACACTTCATAGAGAAAAAATACTCATTACCTGGCATTAAAGGTTGGAGTGTGGAAGAGCCACCACCAGTGCTGCTATGGACAATTGTATTCTGCCTAGCTTTTGTCCTTGCACATCCCACCAGGTCATTTGGACTTTTCATACACTGTGTCAAGGTGTTATTCCTTCCCCCTACAGAATTTATGTCTGCTGCTACTTGACTTCACACCTTAGCTCTCTCTGCCTGCTTTGATCCCACTTTTCCAAAAATACATTTTCCATATATAGTCAGAGTAACCATGACAATGTGAGTCCCCTCAGGACTGAAATTGTCTCTCCTGTGTCTTGTTCTCTTCTACTGCTGCAGTATTTTATAACCTGCAATCACATATTTTGGAAAATCACACCTGCCTCCTTTTGTATGATATTGTATTGAAAGTATCATACAAGGGAGGCACATGCCTTAGTGGAACTCCAGCATGCTATACTTATGGTAGTGTGACATCCCTCCTCTGGGCCATTAATCAAGAAGCCTTAATCCTCACCACTAATACTGGTGAGGTATGTTCACTTGGAACAAAGAAAGGTACACTCAGTATGTCCAGATGCAACTCTCTGCACCAAGCACAATTTCCCTTAAGAGCTCACAAGTCACAGGAAGCACACTGCCATCCTGGGGCTGGGTTTCCCTCTCTCTCACAAGGCTCCAAATAAGACTCCACACTAACCACAGCTATAGAGTTGAGTCCTCAACTGAGTGTTCCAAGCCAAGTCCTCCACCACCCTCTCTGTGAAACCAGTGCTCTGTGTCCCTGCTTCAAATAGCTGACACACACATTAGTTGAGATTTGACTTACACACACACACACACACACACACACACACACACACACACACACACACACACACACACACACCTAGGAAAGATGGGCACAGATTTACCAGCTATGCCCCCTCTGCCCAGACTATAGGGTAGATACTGCCATCAGATCACTCCAAAGCCAGCAACTATAAGGCTCTTACCAGGGTACCAATTATACTGAGTAAAATTAATACTAATACAAATGGTAGTGTTTGACCAATGCAGCAAGGTTTTCATGAGCAGCCACAGTGTTACCAAATAAATATAAGTACTCTCAACATTTAAATACCCTCTAAAAGACCAGCCACAATGACAATGTTAAATATATTTAATAATAAATAATAAAAACATGAAAATATTAAATATCTATTTACAATAAACACCAGAGTTTCAATCACAGGAAATATTAAAAATAACACCTATGGAAAGATTCATACAGATACAAAAAACAATGCTTAACTAATCTCACTATATTTTCCTGACTGATCTAAAGAATTACCACCCCCTAGATCACTTACTAGGGAAGATGATGTGGATGAGTGCTTCTTCTTTGTCAGGTTTTGCAAGCAGACTGCCCTGAGACTTCTCTCTCATCTAATATTAAAACATCATTTCAGTGCTGGATTACAGAATGACATCACATACATAATCTGACTCTGGTTCCCACACTAGCCCCTTTACTAGAAACTGAACCAGAATCTAGCACATATGTGTCATAAATAATACACACAGATAGAGCTTTGCTAAGATGTGTTATAGCATCTGGAAACTATAAAACCATTTAAAAAACTTCCACCTTTCCAGGTTAGTAATTAATGCACCCTTAAGGACAATACAGTAGGATTCCTAGTCCTGGTTTTCACAGAGATTTTGTCTCTGGCTGCAATCAGAACTGTAAGATACAATCTTTATGGCCTAAACCAGATAATTTAATGTCAGACTATTTTTCAAAGGTAGCTAGACTGAGACTACCCTCTTCTTTTCCAGTATCCTCTGTTACAATATATTCATTTCAACAGTTACAATATAGTCTGACATACAGGTGTATTTCTTTTCTGTCCAGCAGGACCTACTGTAGGTACATTTTTAACACAAGCAGCTTTACAAATACAGTTTTCAACACAAGCACCTGTACAAATCAGTTTGATATACAAATGACATATAATTCTTCACAAAATTTCAGTTAACTACACTGGCTTATGTTACACATCCACTGCCCTACTTCTTCTGGCATAGCTGGCAATACCTCACATCATTACAGTATGTATGCATTTATAATGTTGACTGTGGCCATATCTAATGTTTTCAAGCTGTTGTAATTCCATGTTTCCTTATTTTCCCTGCACACTCCCTACCACAGGGAATATACATAATGTTTGACACATTTAAAATAAAGCACTTGCTAGATTTCCATACAGAAATTGCTATGTGACCTCCCTCTTACAGATACAAGGAACAATTCTGGTATATGTGTACACTCTTTAAAATATTCAAAAAGGTTATTTTTATATTTAAAAAACTTTGAAGTGCATGAAGGTATTGACTATCCAGACAAATGTCCTGTTATTATGCATAAATTTTCCGCTATCATTTGAATAAGTATCACCCCTATAGGGCTGTTTGGGATGGGCAGAATGATGTCACACCCAAGTGGGTGTGGCTCACACTCTAGTATTCCTTGCCTCAAAATTGTACATCACATTCTAAACTTTGGACTTCAATACAATCTGGGGCAAAGTCATGGGTAGGTACTAGGCTATTGGCCTTAGGGCCTACATAAGCTTAGCCAAAAAGGTACCCTGGCTTTCGCCACCCAAGAAAATTATTTTCCTGTGCTCCTGTCGAGCAGAGCCACAGAGGTGATCCCGGGGTGAATTTCCTATTTCCCATCCAATCATCAAGATTTTTCTTGAAGAGTGCTAATGAGGAGCTTTGTTTGATATAGATAGGTAGTTTGTTCCAGAGTATGGGAAGTCTCTGGGACAGGAATCTATCCCTCCAGCATGTTCTATTTATTGTGATGACAAAGTTTAGGTCCCTAGAGCATGTAGATCAGAGGGATTGGGATTTCTTTAAGTGGAGTATGTCCAATAACTCTGGGTTTGACATAGCTTTGTATGTTAGGCAGAGATCGCCTCTGAGTAGGCAATATGTGATGGAGTAAAGCTGGAGTTTTTTGAGACGGTCTGTGTAGGGCATCTGTTTGAATCTGGTAATCCTCTTTGTGAGGTATTTCTGTGGCCTTTCCAGTTGTTGTAGATGTCTTGTGAGGGGGTCTATATTAGAATACCGACTGTTTAGGTGATCGAACATCTAAACATCAATCTTCTAATATCGATCCACACAATGTTGAACGTCCCAGGGAAACACGTCCCTCGGCCACAACACAAAAAACATTTTTACATCTAAATTACGTGGGGGGCTCCACCCCCAGTGTGGGGGGCTGTGCGCCCCCAACTAAATATACCAACTCCGAGATCACTCAACAGTAGGGAAATAGCAAACTCCGGCAAATGGCCAAGAGAAATCTTTCCCTATGTTAAATCGGCCATTCGCCGCTTTTTGCTTTTGATATTAAAAGATCGATGTTTAATTGTTCGATCACCTAAACATTTGGTCTTCTAATATAGACCCCTTGTGAGGTAAATACCAAAAGGGTTGTTGTACTCTATAATGGGTCTAATGAGTGATGAGTAGAGGGGACAATGACCTCTTTTTTTCTGGATGAGAAACTTTTTGTGATGAGGTGTGCCACTTAAAAGGATTTCCTGACTACTGTGGCAATGTGATTATCAAAGGAGAGGCTACTGTCCACCTGTGTCCCAAGGTCTCTTATCACACTTTTGGTATTAAGTAGACTACCACCTATGTTGTAGCTCATGGGTACAGAGTTTTTACCAAAGGGGATGACAATGCACTTTTTGGCATTGAGCTTGAAGCCATGGCTTTCACACCAGGCATCTGCCTCAGTGAGGCCCTTTTGTAGCATGTCCACATCATTAGGAGTTTTGATTATGGTTCCTAGTTTGCAGTCATCCATGAATTTCATTAGCCAAAGACCCTCTGTGTTAGCCTGTACTTCAGAAAAGTAGATACCAAACAGGAGAGGACCCAGGAATGAACCCCGTAGTACTCCACTTGTCACTGGTCTGAAGTCGGATTTGGAGTCTGCTACTTTCACAGTGTGGGTTCTGTCAGTGAGCCAGTTGGCAACCCATCTTGTGACATAGGGATTTATACCTAGTTTAGTGAGTTTATCTATAATTCCAGAATGGGGGATGGTATCAAAAGCCTTGGCGAGATCTAGATAGGCTGTGTGAACCACCTTACCCTCATCTACGGCTTTGGTGACTGCCCCAAGCTGGTCTAAAAAGGTACCACAATATTTCACTACCTGTTGCAGGACCTATCCCTGTGGGCCCCAGAGCAGGCTGCCAGCACTGAATAGAATAATATTGGCATCTGGCAGGAACTGTGGGATCCCTGTTCCAGAGGGCAACTCCACCACAGGTACAATGACCTGCAGAGGCAGAGTAAGGACCAGGTGGCCAGGTGCGTTTCAAAGGTATAGGACCAAAGCCCAGAGTTCTGTAGTATGTACTATATTTGTTATATATTATAGTAATATATAATGAAATAAATATCAATATATATCTTAATATTTCTGTATTTATTTCTGTTTGTTTGTATGTATGTGTGTGTGTGTGTGTGTGTGTGTGTGTGTGTGTGTGTATGCACACACCAATAAACCCAGCACAATGTAAATCCAATATTTCTTGTATTTATTTCATGCCAAATGGTTAAAGCTCCATACACATAGGGGTACTTTATTTCTAAATAAAAATAACTCTTATTTACAAAATATTTACAAATATTTGCATATGTTCAAATATATAAATATACAAATCTGTTTATACATATTCATAATTTCCTTTACGATCATGCTAAATTTTCATCCCTGTTAGACCCTCACTCCTTTTTCCATAACCACCATCTGATTTTACTTAATATTGTTGCTAGAATCCATTTGCCATTAAACATAATTTCATTTATTCTTTCATTCTACATAACCCATATAACATACAATAACAAGTTTATGTTCGGCTACAGAAAAATAAAAAAAAACAGAATGGTGAAATATCAAATGGAAGACAGCGAAACCAACAATTACTGAACATCATCAAAAATAAATTCATTGAATGGCCATAGTTGGCTAACAACCAGGAAGTAATGTGATGCATAAGGTAAGTGAAGGGAAACCTTTTAGATTTGCCCCATTCTCCACTGTAGTGTGATCTCGGAGTTGGTATATTTAGTTAGAGGGTGTGGAGGTGCATCCCCCACCTTGGTTGGTTGTGTTTGCAATGTTGGCTGACTATGGCCATTCGATGACTTTTTTCAATTATGTCATTCTTCAGTAATTGTCGATTTCACTGTCTTCTTTAGATATTTCACCATTCGGTTGTTTTATTTTTTGGTAGCTGAACATAGACCCTAAAATAATGTTTTATCTATGTCATTAACATATTCTTTACTTCGATTCTTATAATATCCATATTTAATCATATCCATATTTATCTGCTTCTGTTATATCTTAAAAAAATCTTCTTTACGTAGTTTTCCCCATAACTTTTTAACTCTTTTACATTTTAGAAATACATGTTCTGTAGTTTCCTCTTCTTAGTAATATAAACATATTCTATCACTTTTCTTTTTATGTGACACATTTCATTTTACTAGCAATTTATCTACTTCCAGTTTCCACAAAAAAATCTTGATATTCTACGTTCTGATTACACCATTTGCTTCTTATTGTTATAGCTTTAATTTTCATCTGTAAGTTTTTCCCATGTTTTTTATCTAGTAATATTTTGTCATTACATTCTTACACCATACTTTTCTATCTTTTTCTATATCATGGACTTTTATTTTTCACAAAAGTATTTTTTGGTAACATTTTATTTCTTCGTTTATACATTCTTTTTCTCCTTTACTCTTTTTTTACCATACCCCAAAATTTATCATACTTATATTTACACAGTTTATAGGTTCATAGGTGTGTACTAGGCTAATGGCCCTGGAGCTTTTATAAGCCTAGCCCAAGAAGATTCCCTAGCATCATGCCACCCAATTACTGATTATTACTAATTTCTCATCTTTTTCATTTCTCTACTTTAACACTTTGTTCAAATTTAATGAAGCAGAAAATACCACTGGGTTAATTAACCTTAAACCTCTTTCTTCTTTATTTACATGCAAGACTCCTCTTTTTACTGGGTTTAATCTAGAACACCATATAAATGAAAAAAATATCTGCAATAATTCCTTTTCAACTGCTGTTGGCAACAGAAATACAATTGCTAAGTATGTTATTTTTCCCATGAGTATTGCCTTTATCAAATAAGCCTTTTTTTCTGAATGATAATTTATATGTTCTCCAGAAAGGATGTTTGCTTTCTTTCTTCTATTTTTTTCCCCACTGAATTCTACTTACATCTTTATTCCCAGATTTTATACCTTACACAGAAATTTCATTCACTGTAAAATATATACCCCCGATCTTTACTACATCACCTAAACCTTTACTTTTCTCTTTATTTAAAGCTATCCCTATCATCTGTAAACACTGATTTGTGTTAATTATTACTTCTTTTATCCAAATTTTGATTTTTGCAGTTATTATTAATGTAATCTGCATATGTTTACAGAACTGGAATTCTTAACCCTTCAGGTGTTATATACCCCACCTCCTACATTATGTAATTTATTTCACATGCTATCACATTCATAACTAATGCAAAGAGTGTACAATTCATTGGACACCCCTGTCTTATACCACTCTTCATATGTACCTCTTGGTTTAACCAGCCATTTATAAGTATTTTTACTTTATTATTAATATACTCTGACATACATAATTTCTTTATCTTCTCACTTATATTATATTCTTTCATTATTACCCATAAGATTTCATATCCAATTGTGTCAAATGCCTTATTAAGATCACCTATCATGATTTTCGCTTCTCCTGTCTGTTCATAATCTCAACCACAATTTCTCTATCATTAATAATTCTTGACAACCCTTCCCCTTTATATGCTATCTTCTATAATATTTTCCATTTTATTTTTAAATCTCTTTTGTATTTTTTTCATAAAGATCTTATAATTATTATTATTCAACACTGTTGGTCTCCATTTTTTAATTCTCTTCTATCTTTCTTCTTCCATATGAATTTAATTATTCTACTACATGATTCTTTATACATAAAACCTTCATTTAACCATTCATTCAAAATCTTTAAAAAATATTTTTTGTCAACCCCTTACATTTTTATGCATTTCATACTCTATTCCATCTCAGCCTGCAGCCAAATCTGTATTTACTTGTCTTAACACTTTACCTAGCTCATTTAAAGAAATCTCCTTTTCCAATTATCTATTCTCTTTTTCTGTTAACTTTTTCTACTTTCCATGTTTTTTTTCACTACCTTCTTTTTTCGTTAGACATTTCTTGCACATATTATACTATACTATTCGTCATAATCTTTCTATTTCTTTCTATTTTCCTTTAACATGTTTTATTTCTTTCATTCTACTACCATCTTCCTTTACTAATCTGCTTAAGTAACTTGATATTTCTTTTTCTTTGTAAAAATATCTTTGCTTATATAAAAATTCTTGCATTTTTTCTTGATTTCTTTCATATAATTCTTTTTCTTTGTCAAAGTACTTTCTATCATTATGTTCTCAATCTGCCAATGCATCATCATATGTTCTTTTTGGTCCCCTTTATAACATCGACCCACCTTTCATCAACTGTCAAAATGCGAGACAAAAACATTGTAAGTTTACAATCACGAACTCCCAGAACATCGTATTTCCTCTCCAGGAAAGTAACCACTTGGCCACCAATGATAAAATCACAAACGGAAGCAAATTACACCCCCCACACACACACCCTACTTAAATATACCAACTCTGAGATTACACTACAGCGGAGAAAGGGCAAAGTTTACCATGGTGACCAAGTAGTTACTTTCCCAGAGAGGAAATATCATGTTCCAGGAGTTTGTAAATTTATGACATTTTTGTCTCAACATTTTGACAGTCGATGAAAGGTGGGTCAGTGTTACAAAGGGGACCCATTCTTTTATATTTTTCTTTCTCTACTTTTAACACATCATATTGCCACTGTAAAACAAAAATTATATTTGTCCTTAAATATCAGCCACCATTCAAACTGATTTTTATAAAATGTTCTCAAAGTAATATGACTTTCCATAACTGTATTACTAACCTCTTTCCTTCTTCATTCTATACTTTCTCATTTATCCTTTTTATGGGTTCCTATGAGTACAATGAAAACGCATAATGTCGAATGCATTTTTGTCAACACATGTAGAGCGAACAGGCAAAACAGAGAAGCGGCTGTTCAGCGAATTCTTTCCCTGGGAAAGAAGTCGCTTGACCACTTCGTTGTTTTGTCGTGTTCTGAAGTGTCGTGTGGTCCCTTGTCTGGTATAGCTCCTGAGTGTGATTGTGCAACAGTTATTGATCTTAGGGTTAGGGTGCGGGTTAAGGTAAGTGCATATGTATGAATGTGTTTACTGTTTTATATTTTGTGTTAGATGTATGGTTGAGTTACGTGTGCATGTATTTTCAGTTGTTTACTTTTGTTTTGGGTTAAGGTAAGTGTGTATATGTTTGGAGCTGTTTATGTAAATGTGCGAAAGTTACTGACTTTAGGGTTAGGGTGCGAGTTAAGGTAAGTGCATATGGTTTAAAATGTTTACTGGTTTTTTTTTCGTTAAATGTATGGTTGGGTTATGTGCATATGTGTATTTAGTTGTTTACTGTTTTCTGGGGGGTATAATTAGGATTGGGTATGTATGTATGTGTTTGGAAGTGTGTAATGTTTTTTTTTGCTGGGGTTGGAACAGCGATTTCTTTCCCTAGGAAAAAAATTGCTGTTCTGTGGATTCGACATTTTCAGCTTTCGCTGAAAATGTGTCAATTTAACATCATTCACTGTTTTTAGCATTCAATGTTGCAACATAGACCCCCATTTTATTCATTTGCCTATTTTATATATTCCTTGTTTTCTTTTAACTCTAGCCATATTGCAAGATGATCAGAAACTCCTGTTTTAACTACCACCCCTTCTCCTATAACTAAACCTTCTGATACTTCAAAATAATCTGTTTCAGTTCTATACATACTCCTTTTGTAAGTCCATGATTTTTTGTCCCAAAGTTTTAACTTATCACATCTTATAACTTCTAACATTTTTCTTATATCATTTCCTTTCTTTTTACACTTGCCTCTTAAATCACAGTTAAAGTCTCCTATCATTATAATATTTATATTTATCACTATGTAGTCTAAAATCTGATGAAATAAGCTTCCCCTTTCTTTCCAATTAGTATAAGCATATAATGTTATAATCCTGTATACTTGTTCTTTCCATTTTTAATTCTTCAATGGATAATCTTCCTAGTTTTGCTAAAGTTACATCTAATATCTTTACTGCACTTCTACAGAATACAGCTACTCGAAAACATCTCTCATTTCCCAAATTCCCAATTATCTTTCCTCCTCATGGTTTCTCTGTTTATAATCTTTCTTCATTTGTTAAAAATCTTGCGTTTTTTAATATAATTATATCTACATCACATGTATTACACAACTGCAAAATTCCTATTCTTCTTACTATATTCTTGATACATTTCCCATTTACAGAAAGCACTCAAAAAATGTATTTTCCCTTTTCCCTAGATTCATGGTTTCATAAATCCATAGCTAATTATTAGGCTAGCTTTCTTAACTGACCACTGTAGGACTAACCAAGTTCCTTCCCAAAGGTAAGAATCAAACGCTGTACTTTGTGAGTCAAACACCTTAACCATTATACCAAGCCCCAATATTTAGCTGTGTATATTCTTTTTCATCCATTTCCTTTCTTTTTTATTTTGCATTTATCCTTTTAAATTTTCTTTTTCTGTCTTTTACCCTTTTACCAATAAAATTATTTTTCTTTTTACTGCCTTCCAGTTTATGTCTTCTTCATCACTTATTTAAGAACCTTCTTCTATATCGTCTTTATTATTTTTTCTCATCTAATTTGTCTTCTATTTCTACTACTTCTAAAATGTCTTCTCTTTGTTCATTTTCTTCTCTTTCTTTTTCCTTACTGTTATTTTCAGTTTTGCAATCCATCCATAAACATCATTTTGTTACATTTATAACATTTCAATTCACATTTTTTTGAATCGTGTCCCATTTCCCCATGGATATAACATTTTTTGTCACAGTTACTTAATAAATATCCATCTTTTCCACACAAAAAAAACTTTTGGGTTGTCCCCAGTATTTTACAACACCCTTATTCCATTCCACATATTCATGCTTGATATATGTATATTTTTTTCTCTTTCTATTTTTAACAATATTACAATCCAAGGCACCAGTCCATAAACCCATTTTGTCATAAACTTTTGCAATGACCAGTACCATTACTACATAAACCTTTCAAATGTCCTTTCAAAGTCTCTGTTTCTATCTGTGTTCAAAATTGTACATGAATCTTCTTTCTTGTTTCCCTGTTAAATGCTGTTATCACATAAAGACTCCATGTGCTACAGTCTTTTTTTTCATATTCTCCCCAAAAATTTTCAATTGACAAAACAGTCTCAAATATAATGTCACAAAATGTCCCTTTGTTAATAAGAATAAATGCTTCTATCTCATGTGCTTTCACACCCAAAGCAGCTAGTAAATTGTTCCACACTTCAAACCTGCCCATTTCTTTGCCTTCTTTACTTTGAATCCTTACCATGTACTTCCATTTTTCATTTTCTTCTGCCTTCTTTTCTGCTACTCCACTTTTGCCTTCTTTTATTTTCTCTGCATATGCTTTCTTTTCCATCTCATCACTATTCCTCAGGATTGTCACTGCATCTTCCTTTTGTATTTTCTCCATAATGTCCTCTGAGGAAACATCTCCTTCATTTTTGGGCACACTCTGCACCACCATTTATTTAAGTAAATCATCCCAAAACCCTCTCAATTGGAGGGTTGTAATTATACATCCATCATTTTCTGACTCGTCCTCATCAAACAAGTTTCTTTGAAACATTTCCTCAGAATCCTGCACACATTCACCTGTCTCAATATTTGCGGTCTCCTTCATTTCTTTCAGTACTCCGTCACCTCCTTCTCTCTTTATCTGCCTCCCTCTTCCCTCTGTACCTGTAACAGAAACAGGAAGTGCTCCTCCATAATGGTTTCCACTGACAACAATGACAAGTAGGTGAAGTTCCCAGATGCCCTGGTCATATTTCCATTAGTAGTGTAAATACCACCTTGGGTCTCCCCTGAAAAGAGGCTTCTGGCCTAGTGGGACTAATCTGGTCAACAAAGGATAAATAAAATAAAATATAAATAAAAATGTTCCCACATATAGGCTAATGAAGGCTTCTATCATTAGTTTGATAAGCCAAGCCCAAGTGCTGCATCACTGGTGCCAGCATACTTTCACTTGCTGACTGCAGAATACAGCTGCTGACTGGAAACATGATTTCTTCCTCCCCCCATAATGAGTGAATCTGTGCTGGTTGCTCTATTGCCCATCTCCCACCTGGTCCTCTAGAGCATGAATCACTACTCAAACTCAGATTACAGTATTAACATAAACTGTGTCTGATTGGACACATATGGTTTATGAATGTAAAGTCATCTCCCCATTTTGAAAAAAAGAACAACTTTATTTATGCTCTATGGTCAGATAGATATAATATTTCTAAATCTTTGGTTTTATTTAATGCTCTGATTCCTGAGATAATTCCAAAAATCCAAGTGCCTCTTCTTCGGTCTATTCTTGCTATAGCCAGAAAAGTAATTAATAAAAATTGGAATAGTAAAGTTACCCCCTCTAGTGTTGAATTTATGAGTATGACAAAAATTGTTTGCAGTAGTGAATTGCATACTATAAAAATGAGAACTTCTAATATCACACAGTCATGTAAATCTTGGCTTAAACTTAAAGACTTGCTTGAAAAATATTAATTGTCGTTGATGTATAACTTTGATGTACTGATCAGCTGTGGATCAATGTAATTAGTTATTTGTTTGTTTTATAATTGATTTGCTTATTTATTGTTTTAAAACCAAATAAAAAAAAGAAAAATCTCTACTTTAGCTCAGCCAGGGAGCACTGTCTAGATAAACAACTTTCTCAAAGCCACAGCAAGCAGGGACAATCCAGGAGCACTGTTTAGTTTATTTATTTAACATTTGTTTACAAGGGAAGTTCGACTGGGCAAATCTGCTCATTTTCAGCAGAGGCCTGGGGAGAAAAGCTCCACATAATAGCAACATAACAGTCAGTATTTTAAACAATAGAGAAACGATAGTAATAAATCACATAACATATTATAGTTAGTATCAATAAATCATTCAGTGGAATAGTGTCTTAGAGATACAACAGCTTAATATACAATAAAGTAGTGTCTCAGATATACCTGCTTGGTACTGTAAATTATGATTAATGTTGTTATACTTAAAATCACATGGAATCAGTAAGCAAAAAGAGATATATTGAAAGTGGAGAGTAGCGAGAGAGATGGTGAGGATGGAGTAAGTAAGGTATTCAGTAAGCATAGAGATATAGTGAAAGTGGAGAATAGGAAGTGAGAGGGTGAGGAGGGGAGAAATGGGTTCAGCCTAGTAAGGAGCAGGAGCATAACCAGGTGTCACTTAGGTGGGACTTTAGCAGTTTTTTTCAAGTGCATTAGGTTTGCTGTGTTTAGAATGTTCTAGGGGGTGGAGTTCCATGATTTAGTTACATAGTTAGAATACAGTGAGTCTCCAAAACTGTTGTTGGATTTTGTAACTTTGAGTAGCAATTTTTTTTGAGGATCGTAGAGTCCTGCTATTGAGGTGAGTTTGTACTAGGTCCTGTAGGGATGGACATTTTTCGGGTAGGGAACTATGGAATGGGCTATGGTTATGGTAAGTTGGTTTAGGGTTAGTAGGTTGGGCAGCTCTAGCCATTTGAGCTGTTTCATAGCAAGACAGTTATGGGTTCTGTGGGGCAGGTTAGCAACAAATCTGGCTATCTTATGGTAGCACCATTCAAGTTTAAGTCTGATTTTTTGAGGTTAGTAAATATAGGGGAGGCATAGAGTAAAGTAAATAGTAGGTGGGTCCTACCAATAGCTTTTCTGGAAGAGTTTGTTAAGAAAGGTTTTATTCTGTAAAGGGAATCTAATTTAATGTCAGCCTTTTTGATGGCATGAAATATATGTTTGTCAAATTTTAACTTATCATCTAGAATGATACCTAGTAGCTTGGTTTCTGAGGTGGGTGTAATTAGAGTGTGACTGGATGAGGTGATTGTAAAGTCATGGCTGGGGGAAGTTTGCTTTGTGACATTGTTTAGCGAACAGCAATTGAGCCTTGTGGAACACCTACTGTAATGTGAAGTGGGGAGGAGAGGTCATCTTGCCATTTGACTGATTGATAGTGGTTAATTAGCAGTTAGTTAAATAACTTCTTCAGAGTCACACAGCAAATGGATATAAAAAGAATCAAATTCTGTACCCTTTACACACATATCAGAGCGTAATTCTGTACACCAACTGCAGACCTTCATTAACTTAAATTTCTGATAAATTAGTGAGAATTACTGTCAACCAGTAATGCGTTTAAGAGTTCCATAATTGTTCAGAAAATGCATATGGATAGAAAATCTGCTGTGCTGCTAATTTTTAAGTGAATAAAAATACTCTGCAGATTAGCTTTCTCCAATTGTGCAGGACATCTAAGACATCTCTGATTTTGTCTTATATTTATGCCTTGTTCCTTATTAACCCATTACAGCCTAGTGACTCCTCCAGGTGTTTCTACAGTTACATACTACTGACACTTCTAGATGTTTAATATAGCCTGATCATATTTGCATTAATATACCCAAAATCAACACAGCTTACATGATGGACAATATAACTGCACTGATATCTGACCTCTGTCTAATGCTTCTAAGGAGATATTAATTGTTCTTCATATACTGTTTATTTACATTGGAATAAGTTTCTTATTTTTCTAAATATATCATCAAATAAGTAACATGGACAGATTTGCATAGCACCTGTAGCTCACAGACAGACAAAATGCTGATGACAGCAAGATTTCAGCTTGAGTGGTTACTAAGATATTGTAAGTTACTTATAAAAATATTACAGCATTCATATTTACAGTGTTTATTTTATAACTTATAAAATCCAGTTTAAGACATATAATCTAATAAACACTGCCACCTTATAGATTTGTTTGTTCAAAACAGTTTGCCATTTACATTTCTTTAGTAACTCTTATGACTCTATAAATATAAACATTTATTTGAAATGCGGGCACGTAACTTGATTTTGTGAAAAAGATCAGGCTGCAACTATTAGAGGTAAGAATATAACTCTCCAGAGCTCCATAGGAGTGAATGAGTTAACTTCTTTTTTAGGGTAAATTACTGAGAATTACAGTCAGTAAGTAATGGCAGTTATTAATTACAGTTTCACACTTCTTATAATTTAGAAAATACATGTTCATGCAACACCTGTTGTTCTGATAGCTTTTTAAGTGAATTAGAGTTGCCCAGCACTTAAGGTTCTGCCCTGTTAACAAACTGCTTGCTTTACTCAAAAGTACAGGTTTGAATCCTTCCCCCTCGATTGGTCTACTGTGTGACTTTGAGCTAGGAACTTAGATAGAGCCCATGGGGTCATCTCTGAAAAGGATCAGTTTGTCAAGTTGGTTTACCCAATAAACAAACAGATAAATTAAAAAAATATATATAAAATAAATAAAAGAAAATAATATTTAAACTGTGTCCCTTTTGAGGCCTTTGCCTCTCCTTCATTATTTTTGGGTTTGCCCAGAATTCGTGAGCAAAGAAAGAAGTTGAGAAGTACTTTTGGTCTGTACATTTGTGGCTTCCTGATAAATTGTTGTAGATTGCAGTCACTAAATAAATATAGGCATGTTAATTTCAGGTTTTATATCCTTCAGAAAATGCTTTCTAATGCAAAGCTTACTATTCTAACAATTTTCTAAGTTTATAAGCTTAATATTTAAAATCTGTTCCTGATTTATGGATGTTTGTCTAAGAGGTTGGAAAGGAACTTGAGTGCAATAGGCTGGAATGTATGATTCCACACCAGTGAACTGAAATATACTTCTTGGTCACTATTTATACATCCATACAAACATTTCAGACACACAAAATAATGCCCTTGTAACCTACTAAAATACCAAAATAGTAAGTATCCACATTGTTCTTAAAATATCTAAACTAGTGCTAGCTTTAATATAATTTTGTATTTAGCTACTCTGTCAGAGAACCAATGAGTGCATCTGTCATTCCTATATAATCTCTTGCACAGGCTGTCTGATTATTCTCTGCTTCTCTTTGATAATCACAAACATCCCCAGAGGTAGTTGTCTAATAATGGTCTATATACCTGAATAAGGTTTCCTCTTAAATCCATCCATCCATCCTCAACCACTTTTCCCATTTTGCACATGGGGAGGGGGTGTCACTTCAGCAGTGACAATCATCTCAAGCCAAGGTTTACATCGCTGGGTGGCTAGCCCTGCCATGGTAGTTCATTAGTACCATTCACTCGCACACACAGATTCTCACCTATGGCCAGTTTAAAATGTCGAATCCACCTACTGCATGTCTTTGGAATGTGGGAAGAAACTGGAGCACCTAGAGAAAACCCATGTGATTGCAAGGAGGACATGCAGACTGCACAGAAGGCACCCCAGTCGAGAATCAAACTGGAGAACATCTTCCGGTGAGGCGACAATGCTAACCACTGCACCACCGGAGCCACCCAAGGTCTACTCTTAAATATCTGTATGAAATACTGTATAAGTTCAGATATTCGATTCTTTCAAAACAACTTAAATCCTCACATCGATAGATGCCCATGGTATATTTCCGCCGTACTCTTTCCAATTTACTCATGATGTTCCTCATATAAGGTTAACATATTACTAATTCTATACTCTAGTTTTGGTTTGATGTAACTTACAAACAATGATTTCATCATATATGATTTGCATACAACCTATAGTGTTATAACTATCATTAAACAATTAGTTGATACGATCAGAAAAATTCAGTGCTGGATCTGTGCAGTTTCAATCATTGTGTGGTGTATTAAATATTCACCCTTCAGTCTGTGTCTCTCAAATCTCATATTGTTTATTTTTTTATCTATTTATCAGCATATTATTCTCCTGCCCAAATGGTCAAGTTCATCAAGTTCTTTTGCAGACATATAAATCATCTGCATACAAACTATAGAGTACCGTAGATCAAAACAATAGATCTGAAAGTTATAACCTAAACAAGGATGGCTCTAGGACAGAGCCCTGTGGGACATCCTGACTGTTAACCTATAATTTCATCTGCCCAATTGCTGTATGATATTTGCCATGTCCTATTTGTAAGCTATGTATCCATCCATCTTATCAAGATTACATTAATACCTAGTTATTCTAACTTATTGATCAGTATTTTGTGTATGACCTTATCAAAGGCTGATGGCAAGTCTATATAAATTACATCACTGCACACATTTTCATTTGTAGCTGTTATTATATTATTTTAGAACACCATGTTACAGGTAGTTATAGATTTAGTTTAAACATATGGTTACTAATATATGGTTTCACGTCCCAGCCTTTCCACTTCTGACAGTAAATTATCCAAAATAATCTCTTGCTGTGCAAAAATAATGGAAAGTAAACCTATGGGTCTAGATGACTCTGGGTCTGTCCTATTCCCTGTCCCTTAAACTGGGTTTAACAAGAGCATGCCTCCAATCATGAAGAATCTCTCAATAATTAAATGACCTAGGACTTCCAAGATAACTGCACACTGACTAAAGGCTTAATTTCAGCTCTTCAAATGTGAAAACAGAAACACAGAAATGACAGCCAGTGGATTTGTCTTTCTGGGTACATTTTAGTCACTGATTAGTAAGTGCACTGCCTGGAAGCCACCAAAGAATAAATTTAGAGAATCTGAAAAAAAAACAACACAAAAGTTGAGAAGAAAACACTTGCTGGAAAAAATCCTGTAGTTATTCAGAAGAAAGCAATTCAAGCTCAAGCTTTGTTGAAAGACAGAACTTGCAGTAGTCTACAGGAAAAAAGTAAGTCAAATATGCTCATAGCAGATTAAAATAAATGAAATATTGAAGGAAGGTAGAAAGTGAAATAACAAAAGGCTGGAAAAATGGAAGAAGCTTTTAACAGATATTCAGATGAGATGATAAAGCTGCAAAAATCAGAGGTCAAAATGAAGAAAAGGCTTGCAGAGTATGAGAATGCTCAAGAACAGATGTTTCAAAAATGGTAGGATTGGAGGACAGAGCATGTATGGAAAACCTGAGATTTTCTGCTGTATTTGAGAAACTGGAAGGAACAGACTGTATTAATTGTATGAAAGAACAAACAAGCAACTGGACTGTTATTCCACAGCAGAAGTTGTTAATTGAAAGGGCACATCATGTGTATGCTCCAAACCTGGCCATGAGAAAACAGCCAAGACCTTTAATAATAAAGATGCAATCCTACAAGCAGAAATAGTTGATCCTGATAAAACTGTGGCAGAAGGACAAAGTACTAAAAGTTGGAGTCATTAGAATGTCTGTGGAAAATTATTGTACATTGTACACTAGGAGAAGAGGAGTAAATTTATTCTAGTAATCACAGAATGTCAAAAAGCAGGTATGAGATTCAAGCTGCTGAATCCAGCTTTCTTCAGAATATTTTTTTCCTGTAAGATCAAATTCATTTTTTGATACAGAACATGGTAAGGAGGAAATACAAAAGTTTGTCCAACAAAAAGTGAGCTATCAAACAGAAGGTTGCTTTGTTTTTATTCTTCTGATGATAAAGTTCATAGAGAGATTTTGGCAGGGAAACCTTTTTCAGTGTTCCAAAGAAAAATGCTTGAAAGACAGAGAAAAGTAGAGGAGTTGACTAGAAGAATCAGGAGTATGTTGGAAATGAAAAAGAGACTGGAGTTTGGAGATGGAGATCAACAGGAAGAAACCCAGCAAAGTCAGAAATTAATGAATAAATATGAGATTACAAATCCTCAATCATATTTGTGAAATATGCTGAAAAAAACAAAAATGGGAAATGTTGGACTTTTTTGACTTTTTTAAACTTGTAACTCCAAAGCATATGCCCTACTTCATGTCATTAATGTCTGGAAGAACATTAAGGATAGGAGAAGAGGAAGGAAAGAGGTAACTATAAGTAAAATAATTTTTGTTCTTAATAGTATTTTTTTAAACATGACAAATACTACAAATTACATAGTAAAGAATTTTCAGTTAATTTTGTGTGTTATAGTGATACCATAGTAAATATGTGCTTATTTTTTGTCTTCCTTTCTTCTTGTTAAGTTTTAAGACATGCAGTACTGCATTGTAAAAAGAGAAGAAAGCCTGGACAAAGGTATGTTTAAGATAATAGGCTGTAATCTGGGTCTATTTTATATATTTGAATGCTTAAATGTTTGAATCACTAAAGATCAAACTTTTAAATGTTCGTTCGAATATTTAAAAATAAATAAAAAAAATAATCAAAAAAAAGAAAAACTAAAGGGTGTAAACAGGAGGGGCAAGCCCCCCTACACCCCCCGCTACTTAAATATACCAACTCCAAGATCGTGCTACAGTGTAGGAAATGGGAAATTTTCCATTTCCGCACTGTAGCACACTGAAGTGCAATCTCAGAGTTGGTATATTTAAGTAGCGGGGGTGTGGGGGTGCAGGGGGGCTTGCCCGCCTGCTTACACCTTTTACTTTTTCTTTTTTTTTGTAATATATTCGAACATTTAATTGTTCGATCACTAAAGTTCGATCTTTAGTGATTCAAAGAATTAAGTATTTGAATATATAAAATAGACCCTGTAATCTTGGGTTATGGAGGAGAGGGCCAAGTTGTAAAAGTATACACATTGTGATACAAGTAAAACTGATATGGTTTTTTACTTTTGCATAGGGTAATAACTGGATTAAGGCTCTTAGCTTGATCTAACAACAAGTTTTAAGTGGAAGCAAGTAAATAAAAGAACACTGAATGTAATAAAAAGATCAAATAAAGGTTGTGAGTGTAGCTGTCAATATGGGACAATTGTTCCTATTAGGAGGGTTAAACTTTATTATCTGAAGATATACATAGTTTTATCTGTTTGTATTAAGTTAACAGGTTACAGAGGCATTTTGGGGGGTGTTTGTTTTTTTGTTTGAGGGTTTTCTTTAAAACAAAATGTCTTCTAAGAAGTGACATAGGTTCACATTGATATGACAAGAAACAACTGCATAAAAGATTGACCTGCCAAACATTAGTGTATGTATGCAATACAAAAGATGAAATTAAACATTTTTTAAAAAAGCTGTTATACTTAACAGGTGGGAAAAGCTAATAACTTCTTATCATAATGACACTGCTTTCCATATAATCTTTGAATGTGAATGAGTGCATAGGTATTTACAAAAAGGAAAAGCTAGTGAACTTATATTGAGAAATACATAGTGCAAATAGTTATGCTGCAGGAGACACATTTGGAAAGAAATGAGCATGTAAATTTGATAATGAAAGCATTTCAGGATGGTTATTCAGCAGAATATCTAGGAAAGAGGAAAGGGGGAGTACTTATATTAATTGCTAGAAGAGCTCCAATAGTTATAGAAGAGAGAAAATAAATAATGGTACATTTATAGTACTAAGGAGCTACAGTCACAAAAGGAAGATTACACTGGCATGTATTTATATTCCATCTAAAACTGCTACAGTGGAGCTAAAGAAAATTGTGTGAGAAATAATCAGCTTTCAGCAGGGAATATTTCTCATAGGCAGAGAATGGAATTTGGTTTTGCAATAGTGAGGATGTATCTGGGGGAGCCTAGAATGGAAAAAATCATAAAAGAGCAGTGCAATGGTGCAGCAGTCAGCACTGTTGCCTCACAGCAAGAGGTTCTCAGGTTTGATTCTCAGCTGGAGTGTCTTCTATGCAGAGTCTGCATGTTCTCCCTGCATTTGCATGGGTTGCCTCTGGGTGCTCCGGTTTCTTCCCACATTCCAAAGACATGCATCTGGAGCATTTCTCCCTGGGCCTCCACTGAAAATGGGGCTCTGACCCAGTCGGACTTTCCCGGCAAGCAAATGTTAAATAAATAAATAAACATATGCATGAATGAATGAATCAATCAATCAATCAATCAATCAATCAATCAATCAATCAATCAATGAATAAATAAGAGGGTAGATTTTTTTATGAAAATATTTGGTACTGAAGATGTGAATTTAGTAGTAGGAGCTTGAAGAGAATTTACATATTATTCCCGAAGGTACAAAAACTGGGCTAGACTAGACAGAAATTACATTTTACAGGAACATGTGCATTTAATCAAAAGTTTTGATACAAATCCACTACTTGAGATCACACACCAATAATAACTAAAATAAAAATGCAGGTCAATGAAATAAAAATAAGACACTGACACTTCCTCACCCATCTGTTAAACAGAGAGGAAGTTAAGGAATGGGTAGTGGAAATTGTTTGGGAGTTATTGGGAAGATGGGAATTTCTTCAGAAAACATTGCTAAGGATTGGGATCAAAATGAAAGTTGAGTTTAAAAACAGAGTAGAACTAAAAGAAAAAGAGATGGCTAAGGAGTAGCAATAATTATTTGGAGGGGCTGGCAAAGGTTAAAGTATTACAGAATAAGGATACCATGCACGTGTTTAGAAAGACTGCTGTTAAGCAACTGTTTTTGATAATAACTCCAGAACATAAAACCTTTTAGCACATTGCCTCAGACAACAAAAAGTAAACAGGGCTGTTGCCAACCTTAGGGAGCCTATAACAAGGAAAGTAATAATAAATCCTGTAGAGGTATTAGAAGTATTTCAGAATTTCTATGAAAATCTCTATAAGGAGAGAAATGTGGAAATCAGTAAAAAAAAGTACAAATGAAAATATTTTTGGAAGAATTAAATATGTCAAGGTTAGAATGAGGCTCAATTATTTACAATTAGGATATGACAAAATGAGATAAAAATGGTAATGTATAAACAATCTACAGGAAAGTCTCCAGGAAGAGATGCAGATCTGAAAGCTAAGAGGGAAGGAAATGATAAAGATCTGAATGGTTTTGTTTAGCAGTATTTTAAAGACAGGAGAAGCACCAACATCCTGGAAGAAAACAAACTGTGGTGGCTGTAATACCTAAAGATTGTAAAGACCCATCAGATCCAGCTTCATATTGGCCCATTGTGATTCTAAACCATGATTATAATGTGTTTATGTCTACAGTGACTAAAAGAATGGCAAAGGTATTGCCAAAATTGATAGATATGGATGAATCTGGTTTTGTGGAGGGGAGGAAAACATTGGACAATGATGATCCAGGGAGAAGCAGATTGTAAGAAAATACCATTGTTGCTGGTGGGTCTTGACACAGAGAAAGCATTTGACAGAGTAAGCTGGAATTTTATGAGTAGGGCAATGGAAGCATGTGCATCCCTAATACAATAATAAGGTTAATTAGGAGGATATATGTGGGATCATAGAAATTTAAAGTTGGAGGGGGATTCTCTTTGATAAATTCTGTTTGAACAGAGGAACCAGGCAGGGTGTCCTCTTTCCCCTTTATTATTCGCATTCTATTAAGAACCACTGACAAAGAAAACAAGGGGACTCAGAAATTCAAGGATATAATTTATATGATAATCAAGAAAAGTTGGCTTTATTTGCAGATGATATTATTTTGTATCTGATAAAACCTGAAAAGGACATTTCAGTGTTGTGGAACATTCTGAGACAGTTTCACTTATTTCGAGGATACAAAATTAATGATGATGAAACAAAGTAAATAGCTGTAAACTACATACCCACACATGAGCTGGTTCAGTAATGCCCATATTTATGGGGGCATGATAAAATGAACTACTTCGGAGTATGGATTAAAATGATTCTGTTATGGTAGCTAAGGAAATATGGAAAAAGATTAAACAAAAGATAATACAAACACTGAGAAACTGGAAGCTCTGTTTTATGGATATGGATAGCAAAATACACACAGTGAAAATGAAAAGTTTTTTCAGCTTTATACATAGTTCAGGCATATTTTTATCAACCACAAAAGAAGCTGTGGATAATAATTAATGAAGAGTTGAAGGATTTTATCTGGGAGGGAAAGAGGGGAAGAGTTAAGTGGGATAAGTTAATCCTTCCAATAGAACAAGATGGCTTGGGATTACCTGATTTGAATGGATATTCCAGAGGTACACATTTAAGGCTCCTATACATAGCACAAGCAGAACACTATAACTCAAAGTGGAAAGGGCTGATGTTGAAATGGGGGGGTGCTCTACAAATAGGTAGAGGCTGGATTTTGGATGTAGAGCCTTAAGGAGCATAAAAAATAACCATCCAGAATATTATATACATAAAGTGGCAGAAATTATTCTAAGAACTGAATGAACATGGTAATGGAGAAAGGAGATTCTGCCAATAGAGATAACTGTAGTTAGGGTTACAGAGAATAGGCAAGAGGAGGGGTGGAATTTACTGGAGAAAACTGGCAAAGGAATCAAGGTATTGGGAGCAAATAATAAGAGAGACAAAGCTAACAGAATGGGAAGAGGCTAAGAATAGATATGAACTCCAGGCTAGACTGTTTTCCCTATCAAGGATTGATATCAGAATATATGCAAACAGAAACGAACGGGGTATTCCTAAGTGAAAGACCAGTGCACTGGCAGAGTGTTTAATTGAATCTAGAACAGAAGCTGCTGTTACAAAAAAGAGATAATTAGTAGGCCTTATAGAATTTTGTGTGATAACTATAGGAATCAATCTGAGGAGGTTAGAAAGGATTGGGAAGAGAGACTGGATAAGCAATTCACAAAGAAACAAAGGGAGGCTATATGCGCAGCTCCCAAATACTCAACAAAATCTGGAAGATTTCGTATTTTTGCTTAGAAGTGTTTGCATAGGTATTTTTATATGCTAAGCATACTCCAAAGAATTTTCCTCCGGTAGACTGCAAATGTTGGCGGTGTAATGGAGAAGAAAGAGATAAATTGGAACATATTTTTTGTGAGTATAATGAGTTGGCAGGCTTTAAGAATTCCCTGCAGGCTACTTTGTTAGATATACTTGGCGACCTATTTGGAGTAAACTAAGGAAATTATTTTTTTTTTTTTGAGATATGATACAGGTTCTGAATTGCTTAGACAGTAAGGCCATGGTGAGTTTAATTCTGGTGGCTACCAAAAAAGCAATTACTCGAAAATTGAAATTACAGTCTAAACCTACCTTATTAGAAGTAGTGAATATAGTAACAGAGATAAAAGAACTGGAAGTGGGATGATCTGATGTTGTTAATCTTCATTCATTGCTTACTGATGGGTATCGGTTCTGTCCTCAGAACCACATTGGCCTTTATAACAAGCTTGCGCCAGCAAAAAAACTCTCGAGCTAAGCTTAGCCATAGTGCCCTCTGTCTATCACCTCAGATCTTGTTTGCCGCATATAATATCAGGACGTGTCAGGGAAGCTCTCAAGCTAAGTTACTTAAAATTTATACTTTGAAATCATTTTTCTCACTTTTTGTGAATTTCTATCTTAGTAGTCATTTAGAGTTTGTGACCCATTGCTTCCTGAGTGCTTCTGTCTGATTCTTTACCAAAGTTTTGGTATTCTTCATACCATTGTAGGTACAGGCCTTTCTAATGGCAGCTGGTGACTTCAAATCAAAGGGGGGGCTGCAGGAGACAGCTGAATGGATGGGGCCAATGGGAAGGGGTGGAGCTATGCTACAAAATGCAAAAACTGGGACTTTAATTAAATACGCTGCCCTGGATGTCACTGCCAAACTATCATTATGAGAGCCCAATCAAGACAAAATGAATTGTAGAAGAAAAAATATATTTCAATGCATTGGCTACTAATACTGGTGGATTGATGGAAACAGAAAGGTTGAGAGGCATGAAAAAATAAATTACTTTTTAAATACATTACTGGAATGCCAGTCAAAATCAAGTATAAAAAAACAAGCAGTACTCAACTCAAACCACTTCTCCGTGCACTACAGTTCTAATTATAATTTATATTCAGCTTTATACATGTACCAAGTAACATGCTGAAAGCAGCAATACCCCCATGTGTAAAAATGTTTCTTATCCAAAAAAAGATCTGCTGCCTGACAACAACTACCTACTTGTTTCATAGGGGAAACATCATCAAAGTAAAAAATGAACAGCAAACAAGAGACAAGCTCAAGATAAACTGCGTAAACGATTACTGCACAGGTTATGGACCACACTTGATAGATTGGCATTCTGTTTAGTTTACAGGTGAAGCATGCAAAGATGACTGCAAGTCTCCAATACATTTAATGAGCTTCTGAAAATACTGTAATCCTGTCCTTTATTACAAATACTGTCATATGCATTTCAAGTACCTTATTAGCTTATAGGCTATCTAGTTATTTAAATATTCTCTGCATGGCAACAACAAAAAGGCTTTCAATGCTGGTAATTTTTTAACAGTATGCTTATTAAAGCTTACTTGCATCTTACAGTCTCAGACAAGCTTACCCGATTGTCATTAAAGCATTGCTACTTAAACACAGAGCAACAGGCACTGCAATGACATGCATTTTCTGAATAAGAAGAACCATAAATCAACAGTATAAAAATATGACAGAAAACCAGCACATTCTGCAAAATCAAGGACAGATGAAAAGCCACTGTAGTACTTGTGTCTACCTTGGATGGGGGGATACTCTGCACACTTACACTGCATAACTGCTCCTTGCCTTGCTTGGACACATCCAGAGTCACTACGTGGGGGAGTGGGGTGCAACAAGTATGTCACAATTTGAAATGTCTCTGACTGATGGTGATGGCCCTGACACATGTCATATCTCTCAACCTCAGAGCAAGAAATCTGGACAAAGCCATAAACAGAAGTGGGACAAAGGCCCAAAAACAAGGACAATTTTTAAGTATTGCTCTTATAAACTTAGAAAGATAATAAAATAGTAGGTCTTGCATTAGTATGAATTTTCTGAAGGGTATAAAATCTGAAACTCAAATGTCTGTCATTATTTTCTAACTTCAGTATTTAATGATTTGATACTAATTTGCCAGAAAACCACAATTTTATGAAAAACGGACCAAAAATGTGATGCAAAAATATAAAATAGCCACACAATACAGCTGGGAACCTGTCAAAGAAGGGACACTTTTTAATATTAGTACTGTAAGCTTCAGCAGCTGACAAAATAAGAGAATCTATATGCAATTCTGAAATTAAAAGTAATCTATAACTCTGATCATTACAATTATTTATTAATTGTAAACCCTTCACGTTTTCTTCCAAATTTGCCATTTTGCGGAGGGATTATTAGGGGGAGAGCAACATTTTGAGTTAAAATCAGGGACAGTTGAGAGGTTTGGATATACCTAATTCTATAAAGTGATTTATTTGCGCATACCTCTCATCCTCTTAACGCAGGAAAACTAGACAAGGCCAAACATATTGGGGGAACATACAAACAGTACTAAAAATTGCTCTTGTATAAACTTAGTCAGTTGACAGAACAACAGATCTTGTTTAGCATGCATTTTTCTGAAGTGTATGAAGTCTGAAACTCAATGTCTGTCATTTAGTGACTTCATTCCTAAATGATTTGCCAGAAAACCACACATTTTATGAGGAACAAACCAAAAATAAGAAGCAAAAATATTTTCATTCTGCAAAAATCTGGACACTTAAGAGGTATAGTTTAGTCATAGCTGTCTGGGTTTGCCTCCCTCCCTTCCCCCCTCACAAAATCATGGTTGAATGGGGCCTCCCCCCTGCACCTATTCCAGTGTCCCATTACTTGGCTATTTCACCCCATTTACCATAAACACTATAATGTGCACACTGTTGTACTTCTACGATGATTTGGATTTCATTTAAAAGTTTTTTTTTTACATTTTACAGCACAAACACTAATAGACATCTGCTAAACAAAGTAATGCAGTCTCACAATTAAAATAGACTTAGCATTAAAACTTCTCTGCCCTTGAAACTCACATTCATTGAAACAACAGTGAAACCTACATTCAAAGAAAATACATCTGTCCAGTGGCAGATAAAGATCAACTTTGGGCTGTTTTCAAATCATAGGCCCCTTGCACAGGAAACATACATGTGTTCTTTGATACACCTTCCTGATTGTATTAAATTATATTCCTTGTATAATACAGTACAGCTGTTAGACTGCATTTTAAATGTATTGTTTTGAACATTTTTCCAGTAAACAATGAAACAAAATTCATGCACCAGTAATGACAAAACTGCCCAGTTCCGAACATTTCCATCATAAAACTCTACTCAAACTTCTACAATCCACCAGTATCAGTAAATATGCACAATCACTGCAGAAGTAAAAGTTATCTAAATAATTATACATTAAAGAGATCTGTAACTAATTAAGAGGTTGCTGCTAGCAAACAACTTTATAGCTCATTGTTTTATCTACAAATAAAGTGCCTGTTTCCCTTGAGGAATAAATTGCCTATGTTAATTAAAAAAATGATAAGCTAGTAATATTGCAATAGGGAATGGATGGCAAACTGATAACAGGTTCATCATTACTAGGTATTTCCGCCAAAGAGGACATTCTCAGGACTCAGCATCCACCTCCTTTAAAAGCACAACACAGTAGAGTATCAGCAATGCATCTATATATTGTGGGAGTAGAACCCACAGCCTTCTGCATCAAAAGCAAGTACACTACCTATTGTGCTATTAACAATACAAGCAGACTCAGCATAAACAGCATTAAACTTCTCTTCAAGCACTCAGCTCCTTGTAAAATCCACTTGACACTCAACTGTCTGTATCTCTCAACTTTGAAGCACAAGAAATCTGGAAAAAGCCAAAATTTATTTGGGGGAGTCAAAAGCCCAGAAACTAGTGACACATTTTAAACATTGCTTGTATAATCTTGGAAAGTTGCTAGAATAAAATGTTGTGTTACCACCATGCATTTCACTGCCAAGTCTTGGGCCCTGGGCCCTGGGCACTACAGTTAGAGCAACATACCACTATGCCAAATCAGCCATTTCTTGAACAACAGGTAGACTGAAGCTTAAATGGCTATTATTTAGTGAATTCAGTTCTCACCATAGCTCTCAACCTCTTAGCACAAACCTGGACAAAGCCAATAATGGGGGAATACAACCCCAAAAATAGGGACACATTTCAAATATTGATCTTATAAACAGAAAATTGCTAGAATAAAAGGTTTTGTGTTACCATGTACTTTCTGATGAATATGAAGTCTGAAATTCAAATGCCTTTCATTATGTAGTGAATTCAAAATCCAGAAAACCACAAAATTTCACAAGAACAAATATATGAGGCAAATATTTCACAAGTGGTGGTGGCTAGGGAATTCAGTCTCTTGCTACCTGCTCCCAAGGTACAGGGTTTGAGTCTAGCCATCATGTATATTTCATGGTTTCTCTCTAGCCACCAGGTATATGTAACTGGGGCATGACACACACAGACACACACACACACACACACACACACACACACACACACACACACACACGCACACACACCCTACGTGCTTCATTGCTGCAAAGTTAGCTTACTTCCTGCAAGTCTGTTTGTTCATCCATCCATTCCTGCAGTAATAAGTCCACAAGAGCACACCCTTCCCATGAGAGCAAGCTTCTACCCAACCTGCAGACCTCCCATTCCCACGAGAGCAACCTGATACCCAGCCTGCAGACATTGCAGTCTGATCCCCTTCCAGTCTGTGCAGTTGTTACTGCATAGACTTCTGGGATCTCTGCTGCTGAATGTGTCATCCTAATCCGGACTGTCTCACCAGCAGTCCAGATTCTGTGTGCATGCTCCAGACTGGTTCACCAGCAGTCTGGATATCGGAAATGCCACAAGTGCACATGTGCAAAGTTCCAGGACTCACATTTCTTTTGTACTTTGATTCTTCTTTTTTTATTTTATTTTATTTTTGTTTTCACAGCTGGGAGGGCTGCAGTCCTGCAGCCCAATAGTATGAGCTGCCCCTGTCTTCCTTACCTCTGTGTTAATCTTTAATACCATTGCTGGTATTCCCTACCCCCCCCCCTTTCTCTCTTTTCTTCTTTTCTCTTTTTATCCATTGGGTACTTCTTATTTATCATTGTTGGTAACAAAAAATCGGTCCTTTTTCTTGATTTTTTGTGTGTGTGTGTGTGTGTGTGTGTGTGTATTATTTGACAAGATTTTTCATTATTATTGACAATGGCTGATAAAAGGGGGCAACCGGCTTTAAGCAGTATGATCAGTGTAATAGGAAAATGCCGAATTCTGATGGACATTTGTCCTGTGTTTATTGTCTCAGGGTACCGCATCTAAAAGTTCATTCCCCATGTGACTTATGTAAGGGCTTTAGCACCTGTACCTTGACAGAAAGGAAACAATAAATTGATTTTCAAAGGTCTCCTAAAAACTCCTTTCTCGGAGGCTATATCTGAGGTGGAGGGCTAAAATCCTCCTAAAAAGAAACATAAAAAGCGGAGTCAGTCTGTACCTTACTCTCCACATGCCAGTCACTCTAAATCTGCTAAATCTCCCATGGAACCAAAGGCAAAAGTTCCTAAAAGGACTCCTGTAATCTCAGCACCAGGGCCTCAAACCTCTTCTATGGTACCGTCCTCAGCACCAAAACATCAAACATCTACTATGGTACCGTCCTTGGCACCAGTGCCTCAAACACCTACTATGGTGCCAATCGCAATTACGGAACCACCCAAAACTTTTACTCCTGCTACAGTACCACCGTCCCTCTTGGCACCAAAAATAGTTTCCCCAATTCAGGTAACTACCCCCCTCCTATATAACTTGCTGGTCTTTTGACCATGGTACTGAAGGGTGAAATATTATCCCAGACCCAATACTCCCCAACCACAGACCCCTTTTTCTGACAACAGTGCAGTCCTTTCCTAGAATGCACTGAGTCTCTGTCAGGGATGTCAACCCACTCCTCCAAGAGCTTTTCGGAATTTGACATAATGAGACTAGTGGATCAGCTCCTGGCGGCCATAGGAATTCCAACTCCTTCTAAATCCTCCCTCTCACTTTGAGCCAAGGAATTTTCTCCACAGACTCTGACATATATTCCTCCATCGACCTCCTTGGAGGTATTGGAGCCCTTGATGCTGACCTCTATACCGGTACCACCTTCTTCGGTTTCAGTAGTAGATCTTACCATAGCTCCATAGTCTACCTTATGGTCATTGACTCACTCAGAGCTGAGCCATCCTCGGGATCATAACTGGTCTGTCTGCACTGTGATCCCTAGTATGGCACCTATTTTTTTCTATGGTGCCATCTACTATGGTTCTGGTTGTCTTGGTGGCATTGAGTCCTCTCATGGCTCCTTCCCCAGGGTGGCCTTGTCGGAGCGGGGTGTCACACTGGTCCTGAGGTGGTCTTTCTCAGTTCCGGGCTCCCATCCCTCTTCGGGCGGGGGTGCTTTCCAGGTGATGGAGATGGCACTTGCCTCTGCAGGCTCAAAGCTGGTTCCTTTAGCACTAGTGTGCCACATGTATATGCATATGTGTGTGTGTGTATGTATACATATATATATATATATATATATATATATATAGATATACACACACACACACACACACACACACACACACACACACACACACACACACACACACACACACACACACACACACACACACGTCCTCTGAATGAGAGCTGACACAGTCCACTACTCCGGGACATCAAGCACGGGAACCTCAAGATACCCTTCCACAAGGTACCCACTCTTCAGGTTCTCCCACTGAAGAGGTACCCCATAAGAGATCGTGCAAGAGGAAGCATATGGATTCTCCCGAAGAATCCCTTACTGAAGATACAGACTACGATGAAGGGGAAGGGTCCCCATGGTCATCCCCTGAGGATGTCTCCTTTGGAGACATACTGGAAATCTTAAAGCAGTGGGGAGACTGGAAGCCCAACAACTCTTCCTATGAAGAGTCTGTATTCTTGCAGGCTTCACATGCTCAATCCTCTACTTCCTGGGTGACCCTGCCTGCAGATGACCTAGTTCAGCTCATTGTGCAGTGCACTTGGAGGAATTCTGACACTGGTGAACCTATCCCCGGAGACCAGACAAATTCTCTCTCTGCCAGAGGGCAACCCACATTAGTCCAAAGGCTTACCAACAGATGCTACGGTGGTGGCAGCGGCCACTAGGAAACAGCTTGCAGAAGAGAGCTCTAATGTCCATCTTCCAAACAGGGAGTCTCGGGCAATGGACAGGTTAGGGAAGTGGGTTTATTCTTCATCAATCTTTGCCATTCAGTCCTTGAATTACTTGGCACATTTTACCCATCTCCAGAGAGACCTAATTTTGAAACTCTCGGAAACCTTAGGAGGAGGAGTTTCTGATGAAGTATGCGACAAAAACTTGCCTCACAGTTTGCCACCCTGGAATCAATATCTAATTCTTTCATGTGGTTGATTTCTCATACTACTGAAGGAGCAGCTAGAGCTGCAGGTGCAAGCATGGTCATGAGATGTCATGCCTGGATGCGCCTATGTGATTTTGTGGATCCCTTTAGGTCTTCCGTTCTTGATGCTCCCGTGGAAGCCTCTTCTCTTTTTGGCCAAAAGGTAAAAGACACATTAGCCAGGTGTAAAAAGGATGGAAATACCCTGTCTGCTATGGGCATGCATTTTTCCACCCACCAATCATCCTACACTAGGAATCAGAGGAGTGGAAAGATGTGGTACAAGAAATCCCAGTGTTCCTTCTGCTCCACACGTTGAGTTTACCCCCCCCCCCCGGGAAGAGAGGGAAACTCTTCTGGAAGACCCCCCTCCAGAGGCAGAGGGGGGGTCCATGTAATCAGGGATCCAAAGATTCTTTCTCTGGACAGCCCTATCACCACTCCTGAGGAGCAGTCCGATTGTTTACCTCTGGAAGCAGTCAGGGGACAGTTTTTGCTGCACCACGTTGCCTAACAATCCATAACCACAGATTCTTGGGTGCAGACAATAATTACCAGAGGTTATCACATTCCTTTCAATCTTTACCCAAGGCTGCAAAGGCATATTCCCAACATCCCACCCAGTCAACAGGAAGCAGCATCTCAAGAAATTCAAAAGCTGCTTCTAAACAGAGTCATTCAAACAGTCCCACCAGACTACATGGGGTCTGAATTCTACTCAAGGTTCTTTTTAGTGCCAAAAAAGACAGGGAACTGGAGGCCAATATTGGCCCTCAGCATCCTAAAAAAACTTGTCAGACAAACAAAATTCTGGATGGTCATGGTTCAGTCTATCCTCCCATTTCTAGAGAAAGACAATTGGATGTGCTTGATAGATCTTCAGGATGTGTATTACCACATAAAAATGGACAAACTCTCCAGGAGATTCCTCCACTTCCAGCGGGGAGCCAATCACTACGAATTCTGAGTGCTGCCCTTTGGTCTCTCTACAGCCTCCAGAGTGTTCACCAAATGCATGGCAGTGATAACAGCTCACTTGAGACTGCAAGGATTCTGGGTGATTCTGTATTTAGACGTTTGGCTCCTTACCACAGCTACCAAGTGTCTACTGGTAACAGCCTTACATTACACCCTAAAGCTAGCAAAATCCTTAGGGATCTCAACAACCATAGAAAAATGCAAGTTGACTCCTACTCAAAATCTGGAATTCATAGGGGCAACTTTCAACACTCAGTCTTGCCTAGCCTCCCTTCCATGTCAATGGTTAGGAAGACTAAGGTCTCAACTCTTGGTGATACTCTCTCAGAACAAGGTTTCAGCTCGGGCAGTACTTCAGCTACTAGGATCAATGGCAGCATCAATTACTATAATTCCCCTAGCAAGACTACACATGAGGCTCTTACAGTGGCTTTTACTAACACAGTGGTCTCTGTTGTTTTTAATTTCTCCAAGTCTTTTGGGTTTCTAATACCATGACGGGAATGGACCCCATTCCTAAGTCAAAGTACGATTAAAGTTCATGAAATTAGTATTGTTTCACTCTTTGATGTTAGCCAAAAGTACTCTTCACAGCACCTACAGTGTGCCAGTAATGATTCCTTCTGCAGTTCGTACGGCATTACATGAATTGGTAACATATCTAAATACGATTGTAAATCTTTTTTATAAGGCCAGTTGCTCCTACTACTATTGGAACTGTCTGAATATCTTTCTTCCATATCACTCTTGTTTCTGCCTGCAGATCAAGGTATTTTTATGACTTTGTGTCTCTCTGTACGCAAGACACTGTAGTCACTAGGTGTGGCAATTTCAATGATCAATGCTACTTTTGTCTTCTTTTCTTGAACCACTATATCCAGTTTTCTAGCATCTATCTTTTGAACTGTGGGTATTAGGTGATCCCATGTGCTATAAACTTCATCATTTTCTATGATTCTTTGTGGCTCATGTTTCCAGTGATTTTCAGCCACTTGGATACCATAATGTTTGCACATTCTCCAGAGTAACAGTCTCGCCACATTATTATGCCTTTCAGTATACAGTCCCTTTGCCATTAGTGCATCGCAACCAGCAACAAGGTGTGTGACTGTTTCCAATTCAGTTTTATAAAACATACATAGGTTCATAGGTTCATACTAGGCTATCTGCCCAAGGGCATTTATAAGCCTAGCCCATAGTTATGTGGCTTTCGCCACCCCTTTAGTTTGAATAAAAACTATGCCTATCATTTTTCTGTGCCTCTGTCAAGCAGTGACACTGAAGTAATCCCTGGGGTATATCTGCAATCTCCCATCCATTGGTCAAGATTCCTCTTGAACAAGGCCAGCGAGGTGCTCTGCCTCACATGTACCGGGATTTTGTTCCACAGCATAGGGAGTCTCTGGGTGATGAATCTGTCCCTCCAGCACATTCTATTTATAACCGTGTCAAGGTTTAAGTCTCCCGCCCTTGTGGTTCTGAGGGATCTAGATTTTTTGAGGTGAAGCATATTCATCAAATCTGGGTTTGACATGGCCTTATATGTCAGGCACAGGTCACCTCTGAGCAAGCGGTATGAGACTGAATAAAGCTGGAGTTCTTTCAGTCGGGCAGCATAAGACATATTTTTGAGACCCTTTATCCTTTTGGTGAGGAACTTTTGGGGCCTTTCAAGCTGCATCAGGTGTCTGGTCAGATACATTCCGAACGAGGCATTGTACTCAATCATAGGTCTAATGAGTGATGAGTACAGGGGGATGATGACCTCCCTTGATCTAGATGTGAATCCCTTCATGATCAGGTGGGCGATATAGAAGGTTTTCCTAACTACTTTAGCAACATGAGTGTCAAACGAATGACTACTGTCAACTTGGGTCCCCAGATCCCTGATGACTTTTTCTGTGCTCAGTGGATTGTCACCTATATGGTAGCTAGGGGTAACCTTGTTTTTCCCAAAGGGTATGACTATGCATTTTTTGGCGTTTAACTTCAGGCCATGGCTCTGGCACCAGTTATCCGTTTCTGTGAGGCCCTTCTGGAGGATATCTGTGTCAGATGTGTTTTCGACTATGGCCCAGTTTGCAGTCATCTGCAAACTTTGTCAGCCATAACCCTCCTGTGTTTGCTTGTACTTCAGAAAAGTAGATGCCGAACAAGAGTGGACCCAGGACTGAGCCCTGTGGGACACCACTTGTGACAGGCTTTGAGTCTGACATGGCTCCAGCAACTCTGACCCTGTGGGTTCTGTCGCTAGCCAGTTTGCAACCCATCTTGTGATGTATGGGTTTACATTCAAGCTGATGAGTTTTTCGATGATACCTGAGTGGGGTATTGTGTCAAGGCCTTTGCCAGGTCCAGGTAGGCTGTATGGACTGCCTTTCCCTCATCAATGGCCTTGGTGACTGTCTCGAAAAAGTCAACCAAGTTTAAGAGGCAGGATCTGCCTTTGACAAAGCCAAACTGGGTTGGATCCAAAGTCTGCAAGTTCCCTATGTCTTTATTTATGAGTTCCATTATGATCCTCTCCATGGCTTTGCAGATAAGGCTTGTCAAGCTAATGGGGCGGTAATTTCCAGGGTCTGTGGAGGCACCGCCCTTATGAAGTGGGACCACAGTCGCCGTGCGCCACTCCTTGGGTACGTATCCTGAGGTGAGGCTAAGATTAAACAGCTGTCCTAACTGTGGGTTTAATTCCTCGTTGAGTTCATGAAGCACACAGCCGGGGACACCATCCGGTCCCATGGATGCTGTGATTTTGCCTTAGTGAGGGCAGTTCTCACCTGGGCGTTGGAGATGTTTGGGGGGCTACAATCCTCTGGAATAGATATCTCTCCTTTTGGGGGGAGAAGTTTGCACTGAACCTGTCAGCCAGTATGTTAGCAATGTGTGTAGGTTCAGTAATTTTCACATCATTTTGAACAAATTCTGAGCATATCTGGGAGTTTCCTCCTAGGTTTCTAACATAGCTAAAGAAGGCCTTATGATTGTCTTTAGAGTCCTTGGCGATTTTTCTCTCAAAATTTGCCTTTGATGATTTTATGAGAGCTCTTAGTTTTTTACTTATAATGATCAAAGGTGTCTTACATTTCAAGGATTTTGCTCTATCTTGTAGTAGCTTCCTCCTTTTGTTGTAGAGCTTGTTCATGGCTGGGGTCCACCAGACTGGACGCTTTGTTTGTTTCTCCCACATGTTCAATCAACTTTGTAAACTAGCGTCTACGTAGCCCACTATCTTGGGCTGCCAATATTAACCTTTCATTTATTGATGTGAATTAATCTCTCCTTAACCATTCCTGCATTCATTCTTGATCAACACGAGGCTCTTCCAGAAGTTTCCTATACTTGCAACTATATTTATGTTTTTTCCACATTTCTTGCCTTTTCATCTGGTCCTTCACCTTATATTCTTTCTTTTGTTTTTTAGCACATTCAGTTGCTGCCTGGTTTTTATCTACTTCTGGTATGATTTCTATTCCTGCTTGATGTCGATATGCTTCTGCTAAATTAAGCAGAAATGTCATCTTAGATTTATTCTCCTCATGTTTCAAAACTTTCCCTACATTTCGATCTTGTGATGGCAGTAGATATGTGTGGAGTCCCATAACTGCAGATCTATACATGTAATCAATTTAAATGAGGCCCATCCATCCTTTGGAATGGGGGATATATAATCTTGGTATACAGTGATTTTTATAAATCATTTGGTGAGCATGAAGCATCCTTCTTGTTTTAATATCCAATCTATCCAGCACTTTTTGGGACCAGTCAATCACTCCAAAACTGTAAGTTAGGACAGGAAGAGCAAACTGATTTATGGCTTGGATCTTGTTCCTAGATCTCAATGCTGTTTTCAGTATTAATTTAAGTCTTTTAAAGTACTCCTTACGGAGTTTTATTTGCATTTTTTCATGTTTTATTGCTGATCCTTCATCAGTTCCCAAGTATTTATACACTCCCTCTTGCTCAAGTTCTTTTCTATCACATTCTTGTCTCAAACTGATGTTTTCTTGGTGCTGCAGTCTTCCTTTTTAAAGGTTGCTTTTGCACATTTATCAAGACTAAATGACATTCCAGTATCATCTGAAAAAGTTTTGACAACCTGCAGCTGTGCTTTCTGTTTCTCATCTGATGAGCTATACAGTTTTAAATCATCGACAAAAAGAAGATAAGTCATTGGACTTTGTTGTTTTCTAGAAGCCAAATTGCAGCCATGGTCTAAGCTGTTAAGTAAACAGCTTAATGGATTAATGGCAAGGCAGAATAGCAACCGTGACAAAGAGTCACCCTGGAATATCCCCCTTTGAATTTTTATCCCTGGGATAAAAATCTGTCCTTTATCATGGCTTAATTGCAAAGTGGTCTGCCACTCTTTCATGGTTACTTTAATGCAGTCAGTGTATGGTACATCTTATACATTTTTAAGCACTCTTTTATCCATGAATGCGGAATACTATCAAATGCTTTTTTGTAGTCAATCCATGCCATACTTAGATTCTTCCCCTTCTTACAGTTCTCCACTATAACTTTGTTTAACAACAAATGATCCTTTGTTCCATATGACTTTCTCTTATTGCCCTTTTGTTCTACTGCCATAATTGAGTTTTCTTCTAAATGACTATAAACTCTGTCGGCGTCAATTTCCGTGTGTAGTTTATACGTCGTTGGAAGACAAGTTATTGGAGTATAATTTTTAGGATAGCTTGCAGGTTCACTCTTAAGTAAGAGCATTGTTTTTCCTGTTGTTAACCAGTGCGGTGTGTGTTTGGGGTGCACATATAAATAGTTCTTACTCATGGTTAAATCCTCTTGTTTGCAAATAAGTTAATAGTTTAAGCCAGAAGTTAGGTACTGGATCTGTGCCTGGGGTTTTCCAGTTAGAGGCTTTTCTCAACTTTGTTTCAATCTCTCTGGCTGTTATTTCATCCCATTTCATATCCTGTACCTTTAAACTTCTTATTCTTTCTTTTACTTCTTCTATCCGTTTAGCATCTTTGTTATGTTCCACAGGATCTTCATAGATACTTATCCAAAATGTATCTACCTCCTCTTTTTTGGTGGTCTTTCAATTCCTTTTACCTTATTTCCTAATTTTCTATAAAACTTTTTTGGGTCATCAATAAATTACTTATTTTGTGCTGTTCCCCTTATATTTATCTTTGTATCCTCTAAATCTTTCCGCCTGTTTTGAAATTTTTAGTTTGTTATCTCCAATAGTTTATAATAGACCCTGGACTGTTCTAATACTGCTCATTGCTTTTATCACATCTATCTTTCAGTGGTCCCCTTTGACTCATCCTATGTCCTTTCAGATCCGCATAAATTGATGCAAACAACACTTATTTTGGTGGATGAAGCCAGGAAAAGACCTGTGGAGTCATTCTTTCTCCCTCTCTCAGCCCAAGGCCATAGTGACCATGGATGCTTCCCTGATAGGGTGGGGGGGCACTTCCAGGGAAAGATAGTCCAAGGCACTTGGTCCCCCATAGAAGCCCATCTGCATATCAATGTTCTAGAACTGAGGGCAGTGCTTCTAGCATTGCACACATTCCAATCAGGGACAATTGCTATCTGGTCGGACTTGTCCGAAGTCTGGTATATCAACAAACAAGGGGGAACCAAGTCCTACCCACTGTGTCAGGAAGCCATAAGAATTTGGCAATGGGTGATATCTTCCATCCACTTTCTGATAGCAACACACATTCCCAGGGATTCCAATGTGACTGCAGACAAACTGAGCAGATGCATTCTCCTGCCTCACAAGTGGTCCCTCAACCCTGTCAAAGCGGCGAAGATCTGGGGCCAGCCTTGCTGTGATCTATTCGCATCCCCAACAAACCACAAATGCAGCAGCTACTTTGCCCTAATAGTCCTGCAGGGGGAGTCCCCGTGGGATGCTCTAGTACACAATTCACCCATGGGACTTCTTTATGCCGTCCCTCCCCTTCCTCTGGTCCTAAAGAAAGCTCTTCAGCTGAGAAGCAAAGTAATCCTCATTGCACCCTATTGGCCCAGACAAGTTTGGTTTCACTTCCTTTGGTCTCACTTAGTACACTAACCATGGGGTCTGGATCCAACTCCAGAATTGCTGTCGCACCCGCAAGGGTTGATACATCCAAACATATTGAGTCTCAGGCTGACAACTTGGTTCTTCCACTTCCAGTAATTGCCAGGCAAAATAATCTATCCTCCTCTGTATGTAACATTCTTCTGGCTTCCCATAAACCATCCACCAGAAAACTTTATCTCAGCAAGTTGAAAAGAGTCATAATTTGGTCTTCAGAGAATGGAATAGACCCCTTTTCAGCTTTGCTTACTTCTGTACTGGCCTTTCTATCGAATCTCCACCATTCAGGAGTGGCATCTTCAACCATTTGAGTTCACCCGGCTGCTATTTCCAACTTCCACAATGGTTTCAAGGACTCATCTTTGATTTCTCACCATCTCTGTAAAACCTTTTTGAAAGGTGTCACGCACATTAGACCACCCTTCAAAAAGCCAATCGAACCTTGGAATTTGACACTAGTTCTACAGTCTTTGACTCGTCCCCCTTTTGAACTTGCTGTCACTTGTGATATATAAAATGTTTATCCTGGAAAACTTTATTCTTGGTAGCTATTACCTCAGCAAGGCGAATATCTGAATTACAGGCCTTTGGCATAAAACTTCCTTACATGGTTTTCTATAAAGGCAGAGTGTCACTACGGACTAATCCCACCTTCTTACCCAAGAATATTTCAGATTTGACCATTAATCAAATTATTGGCTTGCCAGTCTTTTTTCAAATTTTTCTAACAAAGAATACTCCCTGCATTTACTTGATGTGCATATACAATTATGATTCTACTTGGACAAGACTAAATCACTACGGAAATCTGACCAATTATTCGTATCCTTCTCGGGACCAAAACTGGGAAAATCTATTTCCAAAGTGACTCTTTCTAAATAGTTGAGAGATTACATTTGCTTTATCTACCAACAAAATAAAGTTCTTCTACCAACTAAGGTCAAACCGCATTCAACCAGATCAATTGCAGCATCTGTTGCCTTCCATGCAAGAGCTTACATAGATGACATATGTGCAGCAGCAACATGGGCTGCCCCTCATACCTTTATCACTCATTACAAATTGGATTTGGTCTGCATGGGGAGAGTCTCCTTTGGTTCAATGGTGCCCAGGAATATCCTTATATAGGGCCTCCCAGGAAATAAAGTAGCTAGGGACTCTGTCCCATCAGTAAGGAATGAATGAAGATTAACAACATCAGATAAAGAAGTTATGGTCTTACCATAACATTCCATCTGTGTTGTTGATCTTCATTCATTCATTATATCCCACCCGCCATCCCCCTCCAAAAGACTCCTAGAGGTTTGGATTTGGTCCTACCTTATGATAGGGAATTTGCTCCAATAAAGCCTCCACTTTCTCTCTTCTTTTCTTACAGGTAAACTCAATCTGAGGTGATAGGGAGAGGGGCAGTTTGGGTAAGTTTAGTTTGAGAGTTTTTTGGCTGGAGCGAGCTTGTTATAACGGCGACTCAGTTCCGAGAACGGAACCGATAGCCATCAGTAATGAATGAATGAAGATCAACAACATGGAACGTTATGGTAAGAACATAACTTCTTTTTCTGAAAAGGGTACAAACAAATTACATAGAAAAAATGGGAATTGTGGGAACAATACTGAAAATATATCAGTGTGGTTTGTTTCATTTATGTAAATGCATTATTGCCTATGTCATAAGTGATAACTGAATAAAGATTTTTTTGTTAAAAAATAATAATTACATGACCTACTGAATGACAGCTATAATGATAATAAGAAGTTATGTACCTACCATAACGTTCCATGTTAGTTGTCTTCTTCTCGCCTTCTTTCTTGCTGGATGGGTTCGGAGCTGATCCTCGGCTCTGACTCGGCAATCGACTAAAGCTCGAGAGTTATTTACTGGCTCGAGGCCCTCCATATATCCCACAATGCTAGGCGTCAGATCCCCAGATCTCGTTTGGCAGAGCTAACACCAAGGAAAGGTTCAAGGACACCTGTCCAACCACAAGGAAAACTATAGTACAAAGACAGAGGAGGACACGATGTACATCAGAGTTGTCCAGAGAAAGAAGGCCCCAAAAGGGGACTCTTCTTGGTCTGACCAGGCAAGGGGGATGGAGGGTGGGACGCAAGAAAGAAGGTGAGAAGAAGACAACTAACATGGAACGTTATGGTAGGTACATAACTTCTTAATGTTAAGTTGTCTATCTTGCCTTCATTCTTGCTGGATGGGACAGCGTCCCTAGCACCTTAGTCCTGGGTGGCTCATCGGAACAGACTCTTGAGCACAGTGGAACCAAACTCAGCTCCATTCCTAGAGGCCACATCCAACTTATAATGTGAAATGAATGTATGAGGAGTGGCCCAAGTGGCTGCGGCACAAATAGATTCCCTTGGTAGTCTTGCTTGAAAGGCTACTGATGTAGCTAATGCTCTGGTGGAATGACCTTTAGGTTTAGCAGGGAGTTGTTTATGTCTGAGTTGATAAATCAAGGTAATAATAGGGGACAACCACCTGGATAAGGTTACTTTGGAAACTGGCCGTCCTTGTTTGCTCTCAGCATAGGATAGGAAAAGTTGGTCTGATTTTCTTATTTGCTTTGTCCTGTCCAAGTAAAAACGTAATTGCCTGTGAACATCCAAGCAGTGCAAATTTTGTTCAGCTTTGCTGGAACAGTTAGGAAAAAATACAGGCAGATCGATAGACTGATTCAAATTTGTTTCAGAAGGTATCTTGGGTAAAAACGAAGGATTACGCCTAAGTGAAACTCTGTCCTTATGAAACACAAGATAAGGAGGACGAATACAGAGGGCTTGAAGTTCTGAAACTCTCCTAGCTGATGTGATGGCTACCAAAAAGAGAGTCTTCCAGGAGAGCAATTTTAAGGAACAGGAAGCCGCTGGTTCAAAGGGGAGAGAATCAAGGAAGCCAATATCAAGTTCAAGTCCCATGGAGGCAGGGGATCCCTGACCGGGGGCCTAAGTAACAAAGTTCCTTTGAGAAAGGCCTTGCAAAGTTTGTGGGACATGATGCTGGTTTCTGACAGGCTAGCATGGAAATTTGCAATAGCAGCTAATTGGACCCTAATGGTGGCAGAGGAGGAACCAGCTTGAAAGAGCTCTGCTAAAAAATCTAAAACATGATGGACAGGGGCTGTAAGAGGGTCAATATTCCTAGCCGCTGCCCAGAAGGAGAAACATTTCCACTTACTAGCATAAGTCTTCCTGGTGGCAGATTTGTGTGAAGATAGGATGATTTCATGCACCGGCTGAGAAATTAGCGGAAGCCTGGCTAAAGCTGGAAGTGGAGCAACCAAGCTGTAAGGCTGAGAGACTGAAGGGACTGATGCAGCCCGCCCGACTGATGGACCAAGAGGTCTGGCACTGGGTCCAAATTCCACGGCTGCTCCAGCAGGTGGCGATGCAGGAACGGGAACCAAATTTGTCGAGGCCAGTAAGGGGCAATGAGGATCATCCTGGATCACAAAGCGGTTGCCTTCTGAATTAGCTTGGGAATTAGGGGAAAAGGTGGAAAAGCATGCAGAAGACCCCGGGGCCAATCATGAACTAGAGCGTCTCTGGGGGAGTGGCCGGGAAGGGGGAAGAGAATGAAGAAGTCATCACACTTGCTGTTGAGAGGGGTTGCAAAAAGATCGCAGCAAGGTTGACCCCATCTGCGGAAGATTTTGTCCTCTACTGATTGATTGAGAGACCACTCGTGAGGCATGAGAATAGCTCTGCTTAGCCTGTCTGCTATGATGTTGGATCTCCCGGGGATGTGCGTTGCTATCAGAAACCATTGACAGGAGATCACCCACTGCCAGAGTCTGAGTGCTTCTCGACATAAGGGATAGGACTTGGTTCCACCCTGCTTGTTTGATGTACCACGCTACAGACATATTGTCTGTCTGAATTGCAATAGTCCCGGTGGGTAGAGAGTCCTGAGGAGCTTGCAACGCCAAAAGCACCTCTCTCATCTCCAAGACATTTATGTGCAGATGGTACTCTAGAGGTTGCCAGGTGCCTTGGACAGTCCTGCCCTGAAAATGCCCCCCCACTGGATCATGGAGGCATCTGTGGTCACTGTGGCAACAGGAGGAGGAGGAAGAACACACGGTCTGCCCTGGAGTATCAGAGGGGAGACCATCCACCAAGCTAGGTGGACTTTGCATGATTGAGTGATTATTATCTTGTGAGACATTGGAAGCTGTTGAAAGGACCATTGAGTAAAAAGCATCCACTGAAGAAGACACATGTGAAAGTGAGCCAGGGGAACTAGTATGATTGCTGCTGCCATGAGGCTCAAGGTCTTTAGTACAACTCTGGCTTGAATCCTGTGCACTGTAGTAAGACTTGCACATGTCGGCAGATTTCTGAAACTCTGTCGAGAGGAAGCCTTGCAGACAGATCTTTTGAATTTAAGATTGCGCCTATAAAGACAATAGACTGAGAAGGCGACAATGCAGACTTTTTGAAATTTATTGATATACCTAGCTCAGTGCAAGTTTGGATGGTATAATCCCTGGCTTGCAGTAGTTGATGCCTGGTGGGAGCAGTGAGGAGCCAGTCGTCAAGATATGGAAACACCTGGAATCCTCGCCGTCTCAGCTGAGCCATAACCACTGCCATGCATTTGGTGAACACCCTGGGGGCTGTGGTGAGACCAAAGGGCAGGGCCCTGAATTGATAGTGACTGGCTCCCAGCCGGAAGCGGAGAAACCTTCTGGAGTGCCTGTTCATTTTGATATGGTAGTATGCATCCTGAAGATCTATGGAGCACATCCAATTGTCCTGACCCAAAAAGGGTAGAATGGACTGGAGCGTGACCATCCGGAACTTTGTTCTTTGAACAGACTTGTTTAGCCTGCTGAGATCCAAAATGGGTCTCCAGTCCCCTGTCTTTTTTGGCACCAAAAAGAACTAGGAGTAGATTCCGGATCCTTGCTGGTCTGCTGGGACTGGCTGGATGGCCCGTTTGTCTAGCAGTTTTGAAATTTCTAGTACTGCCTGTTCCCTTAGACTGGGTGGAACATCTGGAAGGGACTTGGTTGTTTGTACCGGGGTATGGACAAAGGGAATCTTGTAACCCTCGGATATGATAGACCGTACCCATTTGTCTTGTGTGAGGAGTTGCCAGGCTTCTGGGTACAGTGACAATCTTACCCCGACTGCCTCCAAAGGCTAACAGTCGGGCAGCCCCTCAGGGGTGCTGAAAGGGTTTGTCAGAGAACGATTCTCTGCTACCCTGATTCTGCAGGCCCCCTCTGCCCCTCGGATGGCATCTATTATTGTTTCTTCCCCTGCCCCTGGAGGGAAACTCACCACGTGTGTCAGGCATGACTCCCTGGGGTTTCCGAAACCACATTTTTCCACTGTTCTGACCCTTGGAGTATGGTTTAGAGGGAGTGGAAAAATGGACTCCCATGGCAGAGAGAGTCTTGCCTTCCTGCTCACACCTGGTAAGGGTATCTTTCACCTGTGGTCCAAACAGAGCCGAACCATCAAAGGGGGTATTGGTGAAGGACGCCTTAAAGGGGTCAGCAAAGTTGCATAACCGCATCCAGGCATGTCTTCTCAAAGCCATGCCTGTACCTGCGGCCTTACTTGCCCCATCGGCTGCATAAGAAATGAGCCGCATGGAGGAGTTGATGATAGAATTAAGGGTCGCCAGCTGGGAGTTTATCTTGTCTTGAGCTCCAGCAGCTGATGGATCCTGATGGGTATCACCCAGCTCCTTAAGAAGATCCCTTTGGAGACGGGTGAAATGGCACAGATAATTCATCGACCACATAGAGAAAGTCACTGAGGAAAATACCCGCTTCCCGTATCTGTCCATTGTCCTAGATTCTTTATTAGGTGGATGGACAGGCACCGAAGGGTCAGCCAACTCCTTCTTTGTGGCGGCTGCAACCACCATGGCATCAACAGGGACACCTTTTGACAAAAATTGCTTGTTGGGTGGGGCTGTAATAAATTTAGTGGGCCTACCGGGAGTTGGTTCCACTGTGTCCGGTGCTGACCACACCTTTCGAGCCACCACTTCCATTAGTGGATCGAAAGGCGGAGACACCCAGGAGGTGGAAGGGCAAGAACCAAATGTATCCAAGTAGACCGACTCGTCCTCCAAAGGGTTAAGGGCAGTCCAGTTCCCCCTCTGCTTAAGGATTTCTAGGATGTCTGAAAAGAAGACATCCTCTGAGGGGGATTTTGGGGACCCTTCCGAATCCTCCAAGTCGGTATCAGATGTGACTGACTCGGGGGAGTCGACATGTTTCCTCTTACATTTTCTCTTCCAGGGGGGCTCCTCCGAAGGATCGGGGGAGGCCTCGGAAGAGGAAGATACCCCCAATGGGGCGACCTGGAGCATTTACTCTCCACGCTTGGGGTCAGGAGGGTGGACAGAGACCGATGCAGGCACCATGGGTGGAGGAGCCAAAGGGGCTGATCGAGGGGCCAACTCAGGAGTCAGCACACTCCTCATGACCTCGAAGGCACCCCTGTCAGTCAAAGCAGAAGGTCCCCGCTCCGAGGAGATGAGAACCTCTGTCAGTACCGAGAGGGACGGCTCCAAGGCCGATGTCAGGGCCAAGCTCACCTGTGCCGATGCTCCGAGAGGGAGAACAGGGTCAGACAAGGGTCCAATGCCACTCGCCCCCTCGGAGCCGAAGAGGGAGTCTTGGCACCCAGATACCTCCAAGGATGGAACCAAGGAAGAGATCAGAGCCGACGAAGGAGCCGAAAGGTGTGGTATTGGTTCCAACGTCACCAAGATTCGAGCCCCAACCGGCTCAGGCTCCGAACACAAGGAGGGAGTCGGAGGAGGAACTGCTGTAGATACTGGGACAGCCACAGTCTGTTGAGATGGGCTGGTTAAAATTTTGGCCAGGGCCTGTGACTTAAGGAGTCTGCTGACCACCCTCTCTAGGTCATGATCAGATAGCCTGGAAGACCGAGATGAGTAGGACCTATGGCTTTTCTCAGACTGGAGTAATGGTGACCTCGGAGCCGAGCAAACCGATTCTAGGGAAGGGGACCTAGAACGTTTTCGTCTTGAAGACGGTTCCGACAGTAAAGTCAGAGCCGACTGAGGTCTAGAGGTGTCGGCTCCAGCCAGAGCCGAGGAGGAGGCAGGTGCTCCACCAGGCGACGGCTCCGAACTGGGAGCCAATGGCTTGGCGGGCTTAGTTGATTTACCCAATGAAGGCTTGGTTGGGGATCCTTCTGGCTTAAGTAAGCCTCTCAGGATGAGCTTGTTCCTATGCTCCTGCAGGACTCTCGGGCTGAAGGCATGACAGACCGAGCAGGAGTCCTGCAGGTGTAGGGGGCCCAAGCAATAAACACAAGAAGTGTGACCCTCTGTCAGAGACATCTTCTGACAGCACGAGTCACACTTCTTAAAACCTGAGACTTTGGTATCCTTAGACATGATGGATACCAAAGAAAAAAGTCACTAGTGCTTAAACAGACAGAACAACACACACACACACACACACACACACACACACACACACACACACACACACACACACACACACACACACACACACACACACACACACACACACACACACACACACACTAGTTAAGCTAACAAAATTAAACAATTACACAGTTAACTATATATAAATATATATATATATATATATATATATATATATATACACAAGTCTACAACTGTAATAAAGTAAAAGAGCTAATACTACCCTATAACACAAGGAAAGGGAGGGGAGAATAGCCACTGAGAAAAAAAAAGGGGGGGGGGACTCTCTAACTAAAATGAGTTTCTAAGAGGGAATATTAGGGAGTAAACAGAGAGTAAACTAACCAGGAAGTTATAAATATAAGAAAAGGTTATTGAGAAAAAACTAAAGTTAACTTTTAATATAGATATATATATATATATATATATATATATATATATATATATAGATATATATATATATATATATATATATATATATGAAAAAAGATTAATACGACCTGGAGCCAAGTAAATCGCAACCTCATAGCTGAAGCGGCAAATGAGATCTGGGGATCTGACACCTAGCATTGTGGGATATAGGGAGGGCCTCAAGCCAGTAAATAGTTCTCGAGCTTTAGTAGATTGCCGAGTCGGAGCCGAGGATCAGCTCCGAACCCATCCAGCAAGAATGAAGGTGAGATAGACAACATCATAATTTCATGCTGAAGTGTTCAAATGTCATTATTACTAGTTTTGTCTCCTCCTTCAGTTTTTTTTTTTTGGTCCAGTTTGCAAAGTTCTTTTTCATTATAATCTAATTTAATTTCATTATCTTATGTTACTTTGATGTTATTAGCATGATATATCACTACCTTTGTGGAGCCAAACTATTTTGCATAAGAATCTAGAATCTGCTATGTTCGAGAATAAATTTTAGAAATTACACACGGTTTATTGATTGTTTTTACTCCTGCCATATCTTATGTTTCTATAATATGTTTTCCTATTATGATCAATATCTTTGGATAAATGTTGTGCAGATTTTTCCTGACATCGTCTCACACTGTTTAAATTGTCTGTCCAGTTTATTTATTTCAGTTTTCAAAGTTATATTTCAACCTAATTTGTTCATCTTGTATTTTTAGCTCTCATCTTAATTAAGTATTTGGTTCTTATGGAAAGATATTCTCTTTATCTTGTATCCCTAGTTGCTGATGTTAAACATGCTTTTTTTTAATTATTTTTTTGCATTCAAACAATTTCCCTTTCAAAATTTGCCATATTCCTTCTGCAGTCTTTCCAGTGAATACATCACTACAATTGGTTTTACATGGTGATTGTTTTACTTCCATATATACCGTTATTAACTTTCTGTGCATTAGTTTGGATTTCAGTTTGGCATAATTATCTAACAGCAGTTTAACCTTTATAACCCCATGATCACTGTACATCAAAGGTGGTAAAACTTGACATGAAGTAATAATCCATTCCATAGGAACACAAATAATGTCCAATATGTTCTGTTCCCTGGTATGTTTGCTTGCAATGTGCAGCAATTGTTGTTCCCGAACATATTTTGTAAATAATTTCCTTACTAATATAGAATAAATATTATTCTAATCTGATTCACGTAAATTTAAGTCCCCAGCTACTATTAATTGTTTTTTTTTCTCTCCTATGTTTCATGCAAGCAATGTAGGAATTCCCCTAGGTCATCAACACTTGACTTTGGTGGTCTATACACTTTAGCAACTGTAATCTGTTCCAGTGCTGTCTTTATTGTCACAGTTACACAATCCACAGTATTAGTGTTATCAATCTGTAATAATCACAGGTCTTGTAACAATCTTTAATCCCTGTCATAATGCATGCGACTGATTTTTTGTTAGAATGTCTGTTACAGAAAAATCATTTATACCCTGAAAGAATTGGTTTCCAGTCATTGTTCTTTAACCATGTTTCACAAAAAAATAACACCAGTCTTATGGAAATGTAGCAAATTTTCCAGTACAAAAAACTTTACTACTAATGTTCCTATATTTAACAACCAGCACAGAATAAATCAAATGTTGCTATATGTGAACTGTTAAATTTCTGACCTGGTAAAAATCCTAACTTGTGTTAGTCAAATACTGCAATACATCTGCTGCAAAAATCTCTTCCCTTATATTGACAAGTGAATTCCATTCTGTCTACATGTGTGTCCAAAATTACGCCTGTATGTTCCACACATTTCCACTTTTTAAAATGGACACTTTTTCATGTAGGTATTTACTCCCAAAATAATTTATTCACACTGACCTGATTCTCCTCTCTATATGTGTTTTGTGAAAAATATGTCCAACATCTATACAAGTTGTGCCATCTAAGAGGGCTGTAAGTTCTCTACTAACAGTCAGTCAGTTCTTCAAGATGATATCATTTAAACCAACCTGAAAAAAACAGTTACATGCATTCTCACTTTAAGGCATTCTAAAGCCCTACTCATATCCTGTATTTTTGCTCCTGACAAGCATAAAACTATTCAATGTTCATTATTCTCTCAGCAGATGTAAGTATCAGTTCCTCTATTAATTGAATCTCTGTTACTGGTATATACCCGACTTGAATTATCTCCCTCTTCTAATTCAATAATGTCTGCACTATTGATTCTTACAAAAGAATGATCTTCAACACCATTAGTCTTATTAATATCACTATTTTCACCACTTACTTTATTTGCAAGCATATAATTCTCATCTAGCTGTCTTTGTATTTTAGGCTAACAACCACCACAGTTTTGTCCACAAATTCTTTGGATGCCCAGGAGGTCATCAGAGTGGGGTCTGACAATGCCCTGATGGAGACAGACTACAGGGGTCTTGAGGCTGTCTGCATAGGACATTTTACTTACACCCTGTATTCTTTTAGTGAAGAATGTCTGTGAACATTCCAATTGTTGGATATGCCTGGTAAGGTACATACCAAAGGGGGCATTGCACTCAATGATAGGTCTGATGAATGCACTTCCTTGCACCTAGATGCCATACCTTTGTTTATAAGTTGCACAACATAAAATGATTTCCTCACTATTGTAGACACATGATGGTCAAAGGCTAGATTACTATCTATGTGTGTTCTTAAGTCCTGGACTACTGGGTCAACTCTAAGGGGTGTGCTGTCAATATGATTGTTAGCAGGGGTGGATGACTTCCCAAAAGATACTATTATGCATTTTTTGGCATTTAGTTTTAGTCTATGGCTCTGACACCAGCTGTTTGTCTGTGTCAGCCCTTCGTGGAGAACATTTGTGTCAATGTCGGATTCAATAACAGCACCTAATTTGCAACCATCTGCAAATTAAGTCAGCCAAAGACCACTGACATTGGCCTTGACTTCAGAGAAGTAAATGCCAAAAAGGAGCAGTTCAAGGACTGATCCCTGAGGGACTCCACTTGTGACTGGTCTCTTTGTAGAGGTGGACTCCCCAATTCTAACTTCCTGGGTCCTGTCTGTGAGCCAATTTGCTATCCACAGGGTGACATATGGGTTTGTACCTAGTCTCTTCATTTGTCAATGGTGCTGTGTCAAATGCCTTGGTCATGTCAAGGTAGGCAGTGTGAACCATTTTGACCTCATCCATTGCTTTGGTGACCTTCTCAAAGAAGTTCACCAGGTTGAGTAGACATGACCTGCCCTTGATGAAACCAAACTGGGTTGCGTCCAGTATCTGGCAGTTTCCTATGTCATTACTGATCATTTCCATGTTAATTCTTTCCATGGCTTTGCATATCAGACTAATGAAACTTATGAGTCTATAGTTTCCAGGGTCTGTAGATGGACCACCTTTGTGCAGAGGGATTCCTGTTGTTGTTCTCCATTCTTGAGGTATTGAGCTTGTTTGGAGGTTAGAGTTAAACAGCAATTCCAGAAGGCCTGATAGGTCATGTTTTTTGCTATTTCCTTACTCCTTAACCCTGGAAACCAACAAAATCCCACACCATCCCCTGAGAAAGACCCACTAGAAATTGCCCATGCCTTTAACACCCACTTAATTGAAACCATTCAAAAACTTGTTAATGACTCCTCAACACATACTAACTTTACCCCAAATAAATCAGATGGTAACACAAATCCCCCCTCCCCTAAGTCAAACATAAACTCCCCCTTTAAACAATAGCATCCCACTTACTTGCACCTTTACTATACAACCTGTATCCACCTCACTAGTGCATAAACTATTAAGTAAACTAAGGCCAGGCTCCCCCTCTGCAGATAGACTCCCAGCAGAATATTTAAGGTTGTTTCAAGTGCTATAGCATACCCTGTTAGCATTCTCATCAATCGATCCATCTCCGAATCATACAGTCCACTACTTTGGAAAAATCCATTATAACTCCCCTACATAAAGGTGGTAACACTAATGATCTCTCTAATTACCAGCTCATTTCCATACTCTCTCCTCTATCTAAAATCCCGGAAAAGTGTATACACACACAACTGTTAAAATATCTCACCAACAATAACTTACTTGCCCCCACCCAGCATGGCTTTCGCCTTGCACACAGCACTACCACTGCCTTACTTTCATTCACCAACACTGTTAACAAAGTGTTAGATGATGGTCTAATAACCTCTGTTATCCTATTGGATCTATCTAAGGCTTTCAATACAGTATCACACCCTAAATGGCTACTACAACTACAGTCCTTAAACTGCTCCCCACATTCACTGGCTTGGTTCTCCAACTATCTTTCTAACAGGCAACAATCTGTCAAATGGCTAAACAAGCAATCTGAATACCTCCTGAATAAAACAGGAGTTCCCCAGGGTTCTATTCTTGGACCCCTATTATTTAACATTTTCATCAATAACCTCCACAAAGCTTCCCATCTTAGTATACTAATCCAATACGCAGATGATTCTGCCATAATTTCCTCTGCCAAAAAACTGACAGACTTTCAATATCTAGCACAAAAAACATTCACTTCTATTGAATCCTGGCTAAATGATGCACAACTTCTTCTCAACCCAAAAAAATCCAAACTCCTAATATTCTCATCCAAACCTTTAAATCAGGACTTTAATATTATCTCACAAAATAATACCAAAATAGAACAAGTAAAATCATCAAAACTGCTTGGCATCACAATAGACGACAAACTATCCTTTGATAATCACATAGATTCATATGTAGGTAATAGGCTATCTGCCCGAGGGCATTTATAAGCCTAGCCAGTGTGTGTCAGCTTTCGATGCCCCATTGATTAATTAACTGAGCCTCTGTCAAGAAGAGCCAATGAAGTGATCCCAGGGGTGTATTTTCTGTTACCCATCCACTCGTCAAGGTTTTTCTTGAAGAGTATTAGTGAGGGGCTCTGCCTAATGTAGTTAGGAATTTTGTTCCAAAGCATGGGGGAGTCTCTGTGACAGGAATCTATCCCTCCAGCATGTTCTATTTATTGTTGTGGTGAGGTTTAGCTCACTAGAGCGAGTGGCTCGCAGTGACTTGGATTTCTTTAGGTGGAGCATGTCCATCAATTCTGAGTTGGACATGGCTTTATAAGTCAGGCAGAGATCACCTCTGAGTAAGCGATATGCCACTGAATACAGCTGGAGTTTTTCCAGTCAGGCTGCATAGGACATATGTTTGAGGTCAGTAATCCTCTTGGTGAGGTACTTTTGTGGTCTTTCCAGCTGTTGGAAGTGACTTGTGAGGTACATTCCAAAATGGGGCATTGTACTCTATGATGGGTCTGATGAGTGACAAGTAGATGGGCACTATAACCTCTTTATTTCTAAATGCGAACCCTTTAGTAATTAGATGGGCTACATAGAAGGATTTCCTAACTACTTTGGCAATATGATTGTCAAAGGAGAGATTACAATCTACCTGGGTCCCCAGATCTCTTATTACCTCTTCTGTATTAAGGGGGCTGCCACCTATGTGGTAATTCATGGGTGTTTTGTTTTCCCAAATGGGATGACTATGCATTTTTTGGCATTTACCTTGAGACCATGACTTTGACACCAGGTGTCCATCTCAGTAAGGCCCTTTTGGAGAATGTCCGTGTCAGCTGGATAGTCAATTATGGCTCCCAGTTTGCAGTCATCAGTGAACTTGGTTAGCCATAGTCCTCCTGTGTTTGCCTGTACTTCTGAGAAGTATATGCCGAACGGAAAGGGTCCCAGGACCGAGCCTTGTGGGACACCACTTGTGACTGGTTTAGAGTTGGACCTGGAGCCCGCTATTCTTACCATGTGAGTTCTGTCTGTAAGCCAGTTGGTAACCCATCTCTTGATGTAGGGGTTTATGTTCAGGCTGGTGAGTTTTTCTATAATTCCCGAGTGGGGAATGGTGTCAAAAGCCTTAGTGAGGTCAAGGTAGGCTGTGTGAACTACCTTCCCCTTATCTATGGCCTTGGTGACTGTCTCAAAGAAGTCAACCAGATTTAGTAGGCATGATCTGCCCTTAACAAAGCTGACCTGGGTTGGGTCAAGTGTTTGGAGGTTTCCAATGTCTTTGTTAATGAGTTCCATGATGATGCGCTCCATAGCCTTACAGACCAGGCTAGTCAGGCTTATGGGCCGATAGTTACCAGGGTCAGTTGTGGCCCCTTCTTTGTGGAGCGGAATAACCGTTGCTGTGTGCCATTCTATGGGCATGTAGCCTGTGGAGAGGCTGAGGTTGAACAGTGTGTTTAGGTGGGGGGTTAGTTCGTTCTGTAGTTCGTGCAAGACACAGCCTGGGACACCATCTGGCTCCACTGATGCTGTGGGTTTGGCTTTTGAAAGGGCTGTTTTCACCTGTGCGTCTGTGATTTCTGGGACACTACACTTTTCCAGTATTGTTGTGGGCCCTTTTGGGGGTGAGAGGGGGGTGAAGTTTGCACTGAATCTATCTGCCAGGATGTTGGCAATATCAGTGGGTTCAGTATATTTTGTGCTATTTTGCACTAGCTCAGAGCATATCTGCAAGTTGCCAATTAGATTCTTGACATAGCTAAAGAAGGCTTTGTGGTTATCTTTCGAATCCTTGGCTATTTTTCTTTCGAAGTTAGCCTGGGAGGATTTTATGAGGGACCTTAGTTTCTTACTGATACTGATCAGGGATGTCTTTCCATCTTGGGATTTGCCTTTTTTCTGAACTAGTTTCCTCCTCCTATTGTATAGCCTGTTTATGGCAGGGGTCCACCAGACTGGTTTCCTTCTCTTAGGGGAGTGAGTCTTGGTTTTGTTAGGGATGGCACGATCCATGCATCCTTGTAGGTGCTCATAGAGCGCATTTGTAAAGGTTCCTGCATCTTGGACACTGTTATCCTTTAGCGTGGGGGTTGTGAAACTTACCACCTCTGTCTTAAGTAAGGTGAAGTTTGCTTTAGAAAAGTTTTTCACTGTGGTTTCCTTGGTTGGAGGTGGTGGTGTGGTGTGGACATCCAGAGTGATTAGTTTATGGTCTGATCTAACCAGTGACAGGCTGACCTCTGGTGTAAAACACCTGTCGACCCATGTTGGTGATGACCAGTCCAATATGTTTTCACCTCTGGTAGGGGAGTTTACCAGCTGGTCCAAGGCATTTGAGTTGATAAATTCCAGGAAGCGCTGAACATGGGAGTTTGTACTTAAGTAGTTTTCTCAGTTAACAGTAGGGTAATTGAAATTGCCCAATATCAGGGTGTTCAGTAGGACCATGTTTTCCAGTGTCTCCAGAAAGGCGGAGTGGTGGTCCTGGGTCATGGAGGGTGATCTGTAGCAGGCCACAATTTGCATTGCAGATTTGCCTGATGTTAGTTGCACATGGATGATCTCGGAGGTATCATGCTGCGCCACTAATCTGGAGGTGTAGGTATCCTTGATGAATATGGATACACCCCCTCCTTTTGTGTTTTGGTCCATGTTCTGTGACTGAAATGTGTGGTATGAGTTGTAGCCCAGTAGTGCTGGGGTGCTCTGTGGAGCCTTGAACCAGGTTTCAGTTACTGCACAGATGTCAACGTTCTCCATACTGAGGAGTGCTTTGAGCATGTGCATTTTGAGATTTTAAACTCCTGGTGTTGAGTAGCATAACCCTCATGTTTTTATTTGTGTTGTTTACGGAGGTGGGTTTGACTTTTGAGCCTTGCCTAAAAAAGGCATGATGGGGGCAGCAAGAGCCTTGGCCAGTATTTGAAAGCCTAGGGGTGACAGGTGCAAGCCGTCTCTTGTGAAGCAACAAGGCCTGTCAAGCATGTCATCCCTAGCTGACAGACACTGGATCTCCTTTGAATGACACCAGAAGCTTAGCCAATTGTTGATTAAATTCATAATGTAATAAAAAAAACCTACATCAAACTTGGTAAACTATATAGGCATAAACATTTCATGAACACACCCACTGAGTTAAAACTGGCCAACTCTCTTCTCCTCCCCACCCTTCTCTATGGTAGCCCTATTTTTACCAACATACATACAATTCTTAAAACTAAATTACAGTCCTGCTACTATAAAATAGCCAAGTTTGCTAGCAATACGCCAACCCAAACACATCATTGCCTTGCATTACAAAATATTAACTGGCTTGACTTCTCCCACTATCTACAATACACCCAATTAACAATTACCCACAAACTACAATATAACCCCAACTTTTGCCCCTCTCTTCAGACCATCCTACATACACACACCCCTGCATGAAATCTTAGGTCCTAAGTATATCGAAGCCCAACAAATGTGCTGGACAAAGCCTTTACTCCTTCATTATCGCCAAAGCATGGAATTCCCTGCCTTCATCTATTACTCACATAGACACCTTAAAAGCTTTCAAAACTGCACTAAAATTCCATTACCTCAACAATCAAACATGCTCTTGTAACAACTCACATAAACCTCCTTAAACAGATCACTTGTCTCCAATATTACTCTACATCAAATAGTGTCTTTTAACTTGCATACCTTGGCTTTTTGTCCATATTTCTTTTTTTCCATTTGCTTTTTTCTAAACCTCTAGATCCTATGTTTCTACATGCCACTTATTTCTGCTTTCGCAGCAGCTTTATACACCTTGGCACCTTGGTTATTGAAGTTTGTGCCATTTACTACTAGCTCTGCACACTGATGAATGCTACCTTTAAAGTTTCTGACATAGCTGAAGAAGGCCTTGTGACTGTCCTTAACCTGGGAGGCTATCCTAACCTCATAACTGGCCCTGATGGACTTTATTAGACCTCTTAGTTACTTGTTTAGTTGAATCAGCATGCTCTTGTCTCTATAAGAGTTGCTCTTTCTGATTTTGGCATTGACTTTTTTTTGTTACATATCTTGTTAAGATAAGGATTCCACCAGTGGGATTTGTTTTTTTTTTTTTTGTGTTAGATCTGGGATTACTTCTGGTAGGTACAGCAGCCTCAATGCAGCGATTTACATGTTTGTACAGGACTTCTACATATAATTATACATAGGTAGCTGTGTTCCTGGGGATTGAGGGAGCCATGAATTAAAAAAATAATGTTGCTTAATAGGGTGTAGTTTGCTTTAGAATAGTTCCAGTTACAGGTCTAGATGGGTTTTCTGGGATGATTTTTATTTTGAGGGAGACTGCTTTGTGGTCTGAACTCACCAAGCAGGACAAGACATGGAGGTGAGGGGAGTGCAACACTCTCCCATGCTGGTGAGTATTAGGTCCAATATGATTGATCCTGTGAATGGAGTGCGCGCTATCTGGTGCAGGGTGTTTTGCGTTGATAAAGTCCAGGAAATGTTGTGCCTGTGAGTTAGAAGCAGTGGATTTTTGCCAGTCTATAGAGGGGTAGTTGAGGTCTCGCATGAATAGGGTACTTGGTTGGATGGTGAGCACCTCTAGTAGATCTATTTAAGAGTTGCGAGCTTCATGGTCATAAAGAGTAACCTGTAGCTGGTCAGAACATGGTAAGGAACCTTGTCTATGCAGACTCCTGTTTAACTAACTTGGAGATATATATGTTGCTAACATAGATTGAGACACCTCTACTTTTTGCCCATCTGTGCTGCTGTAGGTCTAAACATGTAGAAGAAACTGTAGCCTTCCACTGCTGGAGCACTTCTTGTGGTTTTAAACCAAGTATCGGTAACAGCACAGATGTCTACATTCTCCATACTGAGGAGAGCTTGTAAGATGTGGAGTTTCTTGTTTAGGCTCCTAACACTGAAGAGTAACACCTTAAGGTTGCTTGGAGTTTTTTTGCTATGTTGGTAACTTTGCCATTTTGGCATTGCCTAAAAAAGGCTCTAAGGGGCTGGATAAAGTTTTAGCCAGTATCCAAAAGCCCACGGGCGACAGCTGCAGACCATCCTTTGCAAGGCAATGTGATCTGTTAACCATGTTGTCCCATGCTGATAGATACCAGATTCCCCTGGAGTGACACCAGAAACTAAGTCAGTTATTAAAATCATTTTCTTTTCATACTGTGGCTTCATCCTTTTTGAAGGTAGAATGCTGCTCAGTGCAAGGCACATACCTGTCGGCAACACATATTCAGAAAGACTCATAACATCTTTTTTCATATAGTCTAGTGAGGTATGTCTCAGGTCATGTACACACACATGGACTATGACAGAAAGTTGAGTGCCTGCATGATATTGTGGATCCTACCTCCAGCTAGGCAACTAGCCATTACCTTCTCCTTGTCCAGCCTGGTGAGAGGAGCATCTGTGTGTCATACAATAGAATCCCCTATGTCAAGAGTACTAGGTAAAATATTTGCTTGGCATATGGGCTTTGTTCTTGAAGGCTCATTGGGTGTAGGCTCATGCGTGGTGCTAGGTGTTGCTTTTGGTATGTGCTTTACTGGATGCTGAGGATAGTTGTTGCTGTTTAATCACTTAGGAGGTCTTTGAGGTTTGGAGTGTGTTCTTTTAAGTGCCGCAGTACAAGAAAGTCTGTTTATGTGGTGAATGGTATGTATGAAGGATGTAGTGTGTGTATCCTTGACAACTGTGTTTGGAAGCGAGATCTTTGCCTCCAAGGAAGTCATGCATGTACATCTCTCACATACTGTGTTAGTTTCTTTAAGGATTAAGTGTTTGTCTGAGTACTTAAGACACTTGCTACATTATCTCAGGATGCCCATATCTACCAAGTTGCCCACAGAGACATTAGGAAGTTGCAAATCCAATTTTCAGGATGTATATTATGGTTGGGCCATTATTAGTGACTTAGATATTAAACAGTGCTGTGATCTGATATTACTGCTGTTTGACAGCTAACTAGCTACCCTACGCTTAGCTCCATGAAAGCCTTTTACTGCTACAGCTTAAAGTCCAAAGTACTATCTTTATAGGTCAGCAACTACATAGGGTACTGCTAACCACCACTGCATGGGGAACAGCTCTGTGAAAATGTGCCCTATTTATAGCTGGTAGAAAAAAGCTGAAAATTAACTCTCATGCCCACTGGCCAATAAATGAGTGCACTTTGACCTCCCTGGAGTGCTTCTCGACTCAGATCAGATAAACACTTTCTGTCATATGATGGATGATCCTGGAACTTTTTAATGTAAAAGCACAGCAGAAGTATCTCTCAAGTGCAGATTAACACCAAACAACTAAGTCCCTAAAAACCCTCTGGTTGATGAAATAATCTCACTTTAAGCCTCCCCTGTGTATTTTCCAACTCGGACAGACCAGGCTACCTTTCTACTACCACTAGAATTGTATGCCCAATATTCTTAATGTAAAAACACACTTTAGTTAGCCACAAGTCAAAAGTTACCAGATACAAATCTAACAACTAGCTACAAGTAATTACACAGTGATTCAAAGGCAGACACACCGGCAATGAGGAACACACGCTTTAAGGCAATTTCGAAGTACACTAACAATCTTAGGGAGGTGGGGCTTCCCAGTTAATGTAGCCATGTAACCAGTAGGATGAACAGAGAAGAGGAGATAAGACTGGAAGCTTCAATGGTCAGGTATACAGAAGATAAGACTGGGAAGAGTTTCTATGGCCAGATATACAGTAAGGGCAGCCAGTTCAAAAGCCTCCAAGTATAAACGCAGAACAGGAAAGGGATGGGTGGTTGGGGAGCAAATTCAGAAAAGAGTTAGTAAAAATGTAATAAAATGATGGTCCAATTAGAACACCTAGGCCCATCACAGAAAAAAGTTGCAAAGCATTGCAGACTGTAAAAATGCCTTAAATTAATATCTTTAATTTCAGATAAATAGCAAACACATCACATAAAACTGATGTGAATAGTAAAACAAGTGCAATATTTTAAATGTAGTTTAAATGTACTTCCCTGGGTACAAAATGCAGTCCAAATGTTTTATTTTCAAGCTTCCAGCACTCCCAACACTAAGATGGCTGAATGCTTGTGTAATGTAAAATACCAGGGGGGTGGGGCTGGGTTAATTACCACAAGCTCTAGTTACAACTCACACAACTGGCCAAAGCTCGCATTTTATTTTAAGTCTGAAAAGTGACTATAACACAGAATTAGATGAGCAATACTAATACCCAACTTAAGAGTTTGGAAAATTAACAATGGATACTGTTTGAAAAGTGAGTAAAACACAGAATTAGATGAACAATGCTGACAATCCACTCATAGAAATAACAATGAATACTATAAAATTGAAATCAATGTATAGCTGTAGCTTCAGATTCAGAAAAAGCTTGTAAAACTGAAATAAAATGAGGGCCCACTCAGAATACCTAGATCCCGTACAGAAACCACTTGAAAAGTGCTGCAGATATAAAAATACTTAAATCAATAGTTTTAACTTCAGATAAAAAGCAAACACAACACACAAAACTGATTTAAATGGTAAGATAAGTACAATATTTTAAACATACCCCCGGATTCATGAAGCTCGGCGCAAGGCCGGTGTAAGGCTTGCGCCGGCCGTGCGGCGTATATATGGAGTAGTAGCGCCATATGCATATTAATGAAGGCGTGCAGCCGCCACAGCCACGTGCATAGGAAACGTGCGCGAGTGCATGGGGCGACCGGCTTGAGGGAGGCGTGTCAATGTCGGTTGTCGATGAGCAACCTAAACTGCTGAATAGTATAGTCCGCCTGCAGTAATACTTGCACCTATCAGTGTCCGTGGAGACTGAAACATATACAAAGCATGCAAGATAGTCCCTGCAAACAGAAAATGAAGAAGCAAACACAAATGCATGATAGGGAATAACAGGTCCCTACCCTTGAACAAATGACAGAAAAACCATGTACCCGTGGTCCAACGTAGTGTTTATAGTTATACCATGTGGAAGTGAAACATATCATATGCTAGGGCGCCGCCAGGAGGTACGTCCAGCCCAATGGAGAGGGTCACCAGCTGACCCATAATGTGAGGGAGGGCACAGAGATATGCAGATGTGTCCATAACAAAATACACAAGGAGAAATGTAGATATATGTAGTGACTGTACGTCCGAATCATATCCCACAAGGGATGTAAAAGTCACATACAAAAGGTATGTCTGTATCCCACATAACAAATATGATAGGGAATAGAATACACATGTAAACGAATCAGGAGCATAGAAACAGCTACAACAATAAGGACACATGTAGGCCGAAAGGAACAGTATGACCCGTACCATTGACTAAGAATACCACCTGTCCCACTTTGCGAGCGACAGTACCGCTGCGACCAGATGTGTCCTGACACAAGCATGTAAACATGGCAAATGTGCAGAGATCATAGGACATAATTATCCCTCAGACGTCATGTAATAGTGGCATTAAACAGTTGTCCTCCACACATATATGACATAAATGTCATAACAAAAAGAATAAGCCACTGAAATGCTACAAGACTAAAGCTTAGATATAGGCAAGAGTTGTAAGTTCTATCTGCCGAACTGACCGTGGGTATGTGTTGGTGTGGAAAATGTGTTGTGTCCACCGCAAATGTTACATCGTGGCCAACTGAAAAGGTGGAAACAGTACCGTAGAATGTGGGGAGGCATTGTCCACAACAGTCGGATATGTGCAAGGAATAGCATGGACATCGGAAAAGGTGCCATCCCCCCAATGAGCACAACAGGTCTGCAATTCATGGGAGTCATCAGTAGAAGCCAAACTAGTATGTGACACAGCCGAACGGGTAGTATCCGGGTATACCAACTAAGTAACGAAAGTGAAGTATGGGCGTGTACCTATGTGTGTGAGGTATAGCACGTGGGAAGTAATCATGGCAGGGTAGTTCACACAACCATAAAGGTACCCGACACCTGTAGGGCAGTCAATGTGCTACTCTGGCCGTGTCATGGCAATGAGCTATCGGATGTGAGTAATTTGCATGTGAGGGGTGGATGGGTAATGGTAAAACCCACAAAGGCGATACTGTGTCGTATGCAGAAAAGGTGAACCAGAGGTATAGGAGGGGGCAGTGGGTGAAGTGGACATAAACACAAACACATGGAGAAACAGCTGCAAGACAAGCAGGCAGGCCATAGTGTAGAACACAATCCCACAAACATATGTATCATGTAAATGTGCGATCAAAATGTATAGATATGTCACCGTCACATACCCACAGGTTGGTCCTGATGGAACTGTTCATAACAAATGCAACACACCTGGCTGCATAATGGACTACCCAGAATACCCTCCACATCACACAACCCAGCCCCATAACAGAAAGTCCACCAAATCCACCCGTACGTGGCCCACTGGTCCGTTGCAGACACGGCTACACATACCGACCCCTACGCATATGTAGTAGGTATTGTCACCCTAGGCAGTGTCAGGATAGCAAATCATGTATTCCCTGCATGTTAAACACCCTGCACATTTTCATAAAGCCAAAATACATTTTGATATTGTTTCTGTGTGGAATGGTCCAATTTCTGGAATATCCCTTACAGGATAAGTAACCTGTGTAAATAGTAGAATGTGTATGACGACAAGATGTCCAATCCTGTACATATCTGGACACAAGTCAAAACGTGAAGTACAGGTCCAAGACACTGTCCAGACCTGAGTGGTCATGCATAACCCAGTACCCAGGATAAAACACCTTCCCGTGACGCACGTGTCCCCACACAAATATGCGGGAGAATATATCGCACACTCGCATAGTGGCAAATGGCAGAAGGGTGAGGAAGACACCCAACATTAACAGGAGAACCCTGATGAAGTGTGAGGGATACCTAGTGTGTGCCGGCGTGACCGACCATACCTGACAACCTGTGTGAGCTAGATATCTGGACAGAGCCGTGACTACAAGTGAGACAAAGGTACAACAGCAGGTACAATATGCAAAGATAGCTGTTAGAAGTTATTCATGTATGTGCAGTCTGAGTACCCGGAAAGTCCACTGGGCGAAGAAGTGCCCAGTAACAGCGGAGGCCCGGGTAGAAAAGCTCCACAAGCAATACAAGGAAATAAAGGCTACATAATGTTAAAGGTAAAATACAAGAGTAAAAGGCATGCAGTCAGGAAATAGACATGCATAACATGTGCATAATAAGACAGTGCAAATCCAGAGTTTGTAGTGGTAATACAGAAATGTACAACAATGACATACTGGGAGTCAAGTGAGTGTCAGCTAAGTCTGGTTAAGCTGAAGGGTAGAGAGGAGCAGGAGTATGGAGAGCTCAGAGGAGTGAGATCCGTAGAATGTATAACAGGTGCAAGCAGGAATATATCCATGTGGATGGATAAACATAGATATATCACAGAATGACAGTTTGCACAATGGCATTAATGTCCGGAGTATGAAGTCTGAAACTCAACTGTCTGCCAGCACGTCCCGACATCTGTCCCTAATGCCGAGCTACTGCTGTGCCAGAACACAACAGCGTATTACAGAGGTTCGTACCATATCACTCAACTGTCCAGATATTCGCAGAATGACCAGAGTGTTGGCTCATAGTGTTGTACGCCTCCGACAACCTGCGTCTGTCCGGTAAATAGGTGTGGATTGACGTCACGAAATAATGAGCACTCCACATCCCGCAAAAGGGTCATGACAATGCAAAACCCATAGTATTCTATCAACGTTATAAGCTTGTAAGGAAACTAGTTAAAATGTGTTCCTCTTACTCTCCCCATCATGTAGGGTTTGCGCAGATTTGTTGCTCAAAGAGGTCGAGAGGTATGGTCCGTACATATGTACAGTAACAAGCCATGACATTTGTGTAATGTACAACTGCATACCTGTAGTCACAACATGTCCAAGCAAATAATCCCTGTATGAATGAATACAGGTAATAGTCAAATGTGAATGGGAACCTCCCCCCCTCACCGTGGAGTATGGACCATAACAACCCCACCCATAATATGTACAGCCAACAGAATAAGCTCCTGATAGGTGTCCAAACACATGTGTCTATAAATACAGGTAAAATGTTCATAATAGGGAGATGCTCCCTGTTCACATGCTTCATCTGACATTTGAACTCAGCCAGGGAAGTTCCGTTCACCAGGCGGACAAGCCCATACCCAGATCACTACATGAACACCCTGACAATCAGAAATGTGTATGTGATACGACTATATGCCCTGGTGTTCTGCATATCCTCGGAGTGATTAACAATGCAGCTGGGGTCCACAGCAGTAGGCAATACGGAATGTGTAATATGTAGTACCGCGTTTCCCACAGCAGGAGAATGGATGCCTGTGTTGTAAGTGAAGCGGTGAGGCGTATGTTGATGTAGCTAAGTACTATGGGTATGCATATCAATGAGGCAGAACAGCAACAGAATACTGTTTCCGGCATCTGTCCAACGTGAATGCAGTCCCGGTTGACCTACGACCACTGCAGATATCCCTGTAAAGTGTAATGAATGCGTTCGTGCTGTACACACACTTAAATACGTAAAGGTGAACCATGTGTTTCACACCAGTCTGTAAACCGGACTACAGATAAGTAAGTGTTACGGTCAGATGTATGAAAGGTCGCGCAAGCACACATTCATTAAACAGATGTAACCCACAACATGTAAATTCAAGTGCGCCTGTGCGTGTGTGATCCGCTCACAGCATAGTAAATGAATGCTGTTTCCCCCACATTAGATATACATGGCTCAAACCTGTTAACCCCGTAAAGTATGAAACCGGACAAAGGCATGCAAACTACCGGTACAAATAGGGACAAACCCCAGATATGTGCCAGAACAAACATAGAATGTGGATAGAATAACGGGTGTGTTAGTAGCATGGATTCTCTGAAGGGTATGCAGTCATAACCTGAACTGCTTCCATTATGTCCCAACGTAAGTCTTTAATGAAATGCCACTACATTGCCAGATAGACACAAGGTTATGAAAAACACACCGAAGATAAAGAGGCAACCAGCTGTACATTCTGCGACAATCTGTACAGTGGAAAGGTATGGTATGGATATAGATATATGTGTATACACATAATCCACAGACGTAAACCAAAGCAAATTATGAAATGAGGACTGTACATGTATACACAACAAACATATGTCCCGTAGATATGACATATGTACATAAATAGGCCACGGCATAGCAAATATGGGTAGACAAACAGACATGGACGAAAGGTGAATAAACCGCTGGTTTCCAAACCATTGGCCAGAAAGTGACAGTCCAGCAAGTTCTACACTTTAAACATGCATATAGGTGTCCATTGCAGGACCCCAAAAATTGATCCATACGTAGTGTCAACCGTCATTGAAGCAAAATAAGTGACCTCAGCAAGTACGATATAGCTGTACATGCAACAGTAGCAGGTGCAAGGATAATGACACATGTGTCGATAGAATGTATGACGCATTTAACTGATATCCGGAGAGTGGGGAGTGCATATAAGTGTCTCCACACTTTAGTACCGCTCACATTAAACATGTGTAATGGGTACTGTGGAGGGGTGTCAGGTATGGGAATCATGGGTATGCAGAAATGGGCCTATGTGTTGTTTGGCAGAGATTTATTAGGTCCGCCCCATGGGAGTGATGTGGGTATAGCACACGCCTATATTCTCAATAATGGGGCAAACCATCCACTGGATATTGCGTAAACCATTGTGGGAATATGTAGGGCCCTATATCAGTGTCATGTAGGCGATTATCATGGATGGACATGCATACGACCAAGATGGTAACTATACCTGGCAAAATGTCAGAATAAGACAGCTGCACTAAGACATAGTACATGAAATACAAATAGGGACTATATTAGATATATCACAGACAAAGTCAGACCGTTAATAGAATACTGGCGTAGCCAGGAATACAAATGTTATGAGTGTTACTAATCATGACATAGAAATGTCAGTCACTATTATCTAACCGCACAGTTCGTAATGCCTTGCCAGTAATTTACCAGAAAGGCACATTACTATGACAAATGTAACAAGAGCAAAGGTCAAATGTCAGGGCGTTTACCCATAATGTGTACAGGTTAGGGGTATGAAGGTAACCTGTCCAAAATACATGTACAGAACTAGTGATACTAGGTGGACAGGTGAGAAGAAAGACGTCAGGACAAATGACAAAACATGTACAAGTCATACGCATGTACTCCGACAAATGTGAATGACAACGTATGCCCTGTGAAAGTCAATGTGGAAGGTTAATAGACTCAAAAGAAATGTGTCCCTCAGGGTGTCATGCAGTGTCACCGTTACAATGTCCAGTCCCCCATACTCGTATGTGAGCTCTGCCACTGACGGAAAGCGCAAATACCGCATACATACGGTACATGATAGACTAATTAGTGTGGATAAGCAGCTGTTGGCCTGTGTGAGGAATACAACCCTCTGGGTGGGTGTGTCCTGCAATATGAATGTAATGGCATGTGGCCTGTGATGCCACCATACAGTGTGTGTATTGGTGTCAGAAAGTTGATATCTTGTATCAGACACATACTCCACAACTGTACAGAATTACGCAGAATGTGCAGAGTTCTGCCTCATATGTTTGGTGTGTTCCACGTAAAATCAGTACCATTCTGCCAAATTCCTGAGAACTGAAGTCATGAAATAATGACAAACATGTGAGTTTAAGACACCAAATCCGTCAAAAAAGTCATACTAATGCAAAACCTATTATTGTGTCAACTATCTACGTTTGTAAGAGCAATATGTAAATACTGCCCCTATGTCTCCCACTATCAGTTAAGGTTTTGTCCAGATGTTTGCTCTAGGTGGTGGAGTGGTATGATCAGAAACTGATACATGTGTGAGGAAACAGCATTATCGACTGCAAGATAACGCAGAAGGTATGAAAAGCGCTGCAGTAGCACATTCAGTACTGTCCGCGGGTATGTGCTGACATGTCAAATGACACAGCAGTTTACATGAAGTACCTATAGGGCTGTCACCTTTACAAATGATGATAGTGGGACATACCCACAGCCATGCACACAGCACAAATAGACATACACACAGCAAAGCTAGGCCATGATACATGAAGCCTCCGGCGTGTACGAGTAGAGTGAGAGTACAGCAAGGATAGATGTCTGCCAAGCTATACAGCAAACGCCTGTAAGGGCGTGTAACACGGCCCGTAACACGAACGTTGCACGGACAATGTTGAGATTTGCAACATACCCCATTGGTATGTGAAAGCTATGCAAATATGCGATACATGAAACAGTCAGCTGTCCATGCAAGAGCAGAGTTATGGGCAGAATATACACACACACACGTGGCAGGGTTGTGAGCAGAACACGAATGTAACCACTGTACCACACAACAGCATTATGCAGTGACAGAACGTGCAACTGTGAGTATTAGATCACGGAAATCACACAGGCATACGTCTAGCCTGTAGACAGCGGCATCAAAGGCAAAGACGCTGCACAAATGTTATGGTGAGTGAATACTGTAAAAGCAATGTACTGTTGTCATGCAGCTGGAAACACAAACACACACTTGGCAGGGCTGGGAATCGAACTTACACCTAACTACCCTATCACACTACAGCATGACGCATTTACAGAATGCGCTACCGAGATTACTAAACACAGCAGTCCCACAGGCATCCTTCTAGGTGCGTGTCGACATCCGCAAAGGCAAAGACGTCAGCAGGATATATCTGTGGTGTGAAGCGTCTAAAAGCATAACCTGAGTCCCCAAGCGGACGGGAGCATGCGCACACACACACACACACACACACACACACACACACACACACACACACACACATACACACACACACACACACACACACACACACACACACACACACACACACACACACACACTTGGCAGGGCTGGGAATCGAATGTACACCTAACTACCCTATCACACTACAGCATGACACATTTACAGAACTCGCTACCGAGATTACTAAACACAGCAGTCTCACAGGCATCCTTCTAGGTGCATGTCGACATCCGCAAATGCAAAGACGTCAGCAGGATATATCTGTGGTGTGAAGCGTCTAAAAGCATAACCTGAGTCCCCAGGCGGACGGGAGCATGCGCGCGCACACACACACACACACACACACACACACACACACACACACACACACACACACACATACACACACACACACTTAGCAGGGCTGGAAATCGAACTTACACCTAACTACCTTATCACACTACAGCATGACGCATTTACAGAACGCGCTACCGAGATTACTAAACACAGCAGTCTCACAGGCATCCTTCTAGGTGCCTGTCGACATCCGCAAAGACGTCAGCAGGATATATCTGTGGTGTGAAGCGTCTAAAAGCATAACCTGAGTCCTCAGGCGGACGGGAGCATGCGCACACACACACACACACACACACACACACACACACACACACACACTTGGCAGGGCTGGGAATCGAACTTACACCTAACTACCCTATCACACTACAGCATGACACATTTACAGAACTCGCTACCGAGATTACTAAACACAGCAGTCTCACAGGCATCCTTCTAGGTGCATGTCGACATCCGCAAATGCAAAGACGTCAGCAGGATATATCTGTGGTGTGAAGCGTCTAAAAGCATAACCTGAGTCCCCAGGCGGACGGGAGCATGCGCACGCACACACACACACACACACACACACACACACACACACACACACACACACACACACACTTGGCAGGGTTGGGAATCGAACGTACACCTAACTACCCTAACACACTACAGCATGACGCATTTAGAGAACGCGCTACCGAGATTACTAAACACAGCAGACCCACAGGCATTCTTCTAGTTGCGTGTCAACATCCGCAAAGGCAAAGACGTCAGCAGGATATATCTGTGGTGCGAAGCGTCTAAAAGCATAACCTGAGTCCCCAGGTGGACGGGAGCATGCGCACACACACACACACACACACACACACACACACACACACACACACACACACACACACACACACACACACACACACACACACACACACACACACACTTGGCAGGGCTGGGAATTGAACGTACACCTAACTACCCTATCACACTACAGCATGATGCATTTACAGAATGCGCTACCAAGATTATTAAACACAGCAGTCCCACAGGCATCCTTCTAGGTGCGTGTCGACATCCGCAAAGGCAAAGACGTCAGCAGGATATATCTGTGGTGTGAAGCATCTAAAAGCATAACCTGAGTCTTCAGGTGGACGAGAGCATGCGTACACACACACACACACACACACACACACACACACACACACACACACACACACACTTAGCAGGGCTGGGAATCGAACTTACACCTAACTACCCTATCACACTACAGCATGACGCATTTACAGAACATGCTACCGAGATTACTAAACACAGCAGTCCCACAGGCATCCTTCTAGGTGCGAGCAGGATATATCTGAAAGCATAACCTGAGTCCCCAGGACACACACACACACACACACACACACACACACACACACACACACTTGGCAGGGTTGGGAATTGAACGTACACCTAACTACCCTAACACACTACAGCATGACGCATTTACAGAACACGCTACCAAGATTACTAAACAAAGCAGACCCACAGGCATTCTTCTAGGTGCGTGTCAACATCCGCAAAGGCAAAGACGTCAGCAAGATATATCTGTGGTGCGAAGCATCTAAAAGCATAACCTGAGTCCCCAGGTGGACACACACACACACACACACACACACACACACACACACACACACACACACACACACACACACACACACACACACACACACACACACACACACACACACACACACACACACACTTGGCAGGGCTGGGAATCGACCATACACCTAACTACCCTATCACACTACAGCATGATGCATTTACAGAACGCGCCACCGAGATTACTAAACACAGCAGTCCCACAGGCATTCTTCTAGGTGCGTGTCAACATCCGCAAATGCCAGGACGCCGGCAGGGATTGTATAGAGAGTGTACGATCAGACATAGTACTGTCCCACGGTAGATGTATACAACCACACAGCAGTAGTGTACTCGGGGCAACTATACATGTATGGAGCACTACAACAACAATACATAGACACAGTATGCACCACAGACAGTACATCCTTCTAGATAGTCACCCAGTGTGTACTCAGTAGGCATCCATCCTGACATTGAAGATGGAAATCCATTGCCTGGATGACCACCATGGCAATACAGGATGTCAATGGCCATGCCCATACACAGAGGGACATCACCGACACAAGGTGTCACTGGCCATGGCCGCACACCTGGTAATATATGTCAGTTCGGACTGTACTGTGTGTTGATCTACACAATGGTGTACTGGGCATGCTTACACACTTAGCTTTCACAAAGGGCCGTCTTGCATGCAGATGGAGTGTAAACACGGTAGGTCTCAGTTTGGACTGTACCGTGTGTCTATCTACACAACTGCGTACATGGACTGTACTGTGTGTCCATCTACACAACAGCATACTGGGCATGCTCACACACTTAGCTGTTGCAAAGGCCTGTCGTGCATGCAGATGGAGTGTACACACAGAAAGGCACAGTACAGAAGGGCACAGTAAGGTATAACTGTCCTCACGCACAGGGCGGTCACACATGCAGTGACCTGTACACACACAGCTGCCATCACAGCTGTCACAGGTGCAGGTCACACATGTACACACTGCAGTGTACACTGTAGCTGTCAAGTCATCACCATGTTGTCGGTGCAGCACTACACAGCCTTACAGTATCACAACACCATGTGACACATGACCACTGGGTTGTACAGAGGTGTACACCAGCTGTGCAGAGTACACATGTACCAACAGGGATCCAACAGGTGTTATGCATTGCAATGATACCAGTATACATGAACAGGTCAGCTAAAGACATACCACGGCCCTTACACAGCTGTGACACATGACTGTTGCTGTACACCAATGAACAGACGTCTGGATATGTCATACATGTGATTGTGCGGATGTGTGCATGGACTGCACACACTACACATACATACATAGCCTTTGATGTACCTCGTGCATAACAGTGGCCTAATCAATGCTACACACGCAAATGGAAGATGGGTCCATGTCTGTTGAATGCACACACTACAGGGGGTAGCAATGTTGACCGGGACACATACCCTTGTACTGGTCGCCTGTGACACCCATGATATCATACCACAGTCCATGTGTTATGTATGTCAACACACATGTCCAATAATAGCAATGCATACAAACATGGCAACAGGAGACACATGTGACATCTGTACTGTGCATGCAGCAACCATGCATGTGCAGTGGCCGATGTCCGTAACATAGTTGCACCTAACTACGACATGCAGTCGCACTGCAGACCCATCATTGACACCTGTATACGGTGACATACAAACAGCACGTATGGAGGGATGTGTGTACATACAGTGGTGAACCACCTGTGTAGATGTATGTGTGCAAGGGGTGGCTCACAGTTGTGTCACACACCATCCTATCATGCCATGTGCAAACAGTACGCTATGTTGCTGTTACGTGATGGTGCTGACATAATGCATACACAGCGGACAGGTGTTACCAACTATATGTCACATGGCACTTGTAACACCTACAACCTCCCGTGTGCATATAGCAGCACATTTGCCAGATATAGCATTGGTACACATAATGCAATCATTACCGCTGCATGTCTATCAAACGTGTCATCATATGGCAGGTGTATCATTCCCAGCACTGCCATGTGTGTCCGAATGTGTGACCAGAGATGCCACATATCGCGGGGAATATGTCCCAGTTGTTACACATCCCTGTACACCGTTGTAGAGATCTGCACATACGTCAGTGTGGGAAGCATGACATCAGCCGGTGTGGTGCATCACACACGTCGGCTGTCCGTATACACATGTGTGGTCACCACAGTGTGTGTGTGTCTGTATGTATGTCTGGTGCTTGGTGTGAGGGTGTATGCTAATATACAGTGAGAAATGATCACTAACCTCACGTGGTGACTAACCCGTTATAGTGATGCAGTGCACTACCCTGTTGATGCCATAGGTCCCAGCCATACTGGCTACCTGTGCATGTTCCTTCTCTGTGACACATCGTGTGGGTGCATAGTACTGTGAGGGTGATGACCACATAGGCAAGGGTCCCCACCTGCACACTATGGGGTGTGTGTTATAGTGGTGTACACCCCATGAATGTGGCCATGTTCCCGTACTGTTACAGGGTCCTACTGCTGCACAGTGTGGCCTCCAGCTACCGAGTGACACCTCACATCATCATTGGCCAGACTGCTGTGTACAACCCCTGCACCATGTCACCTTACCTGTAATGTGTCCTGCTATGTATGTCACGTCTCTGTCCAGTGTAGCCTGTGGCACTGACCACATGCGTCAGGTGCAGTATATGTGCGGACATCTGTGTCATGTTGGTGTTTCCAACAGTCAGGTTGAGGGTACATGTAGCATGCTGATATTGCCAGATGTGACTGTGAGTAATCCACAGTTACACGTGGGGGAATGCAAACACTGCTACCTGTAGGCACATGCAAGTACACCATAGGAGGGAACCAGGGTATCACAACCAACATGGTGCTACAGATGTAACTGAGACACATACCGTGAACACATCACAATGCATGCTGCACCTGCACTACATGGTATGACCGGCGCATGTCGACAGTACACATCCTATATCACATACACATCTCTCTGTATTCACACACAACCACTGCAACATGCACATCCCTCACTATGCATACACAGGTAATATTACATACACCTCTCACTATTCTGTTCACCCTCTGCATCAGAATATTTGTGCATAAACCTGCACTGATGGTGTGGATGACAGGGATGCGGCACAGGCTTCATCATATGCACAGGTGATATGTTTGCCAGGGGCATAGGCTGCACCAATGGATAACATCATGTGTGTGTGTAAGGGCCGGTGAGTTGATTGGACATGTCTGTTCAGAATGCATGTGGATGTTGTGGAGCCCTACAGTTGTGTTTGCTGTGTGCGTGTATGTGTGTACACAGCTCTGCCATTTGTGAGTCCTACACAGGGTATAATTGACAGCCCCAGATTGTACAGACCAGGTTGTACAGCTCACTGTGTCCGTCCATGGCCACATGACCTGTGCCTGCCTGGGGTTGCACGGGCACTACCAGGTGGAGGTACAGAGTGGCCACTGTCCGATGACACATGTCCGCTGGAACCGTTTCCCCACTGGGAACATCCAGGGCCACGTCCACGTGGCCTGCTGTGTCCTGGTGTTGACAGCGCAGCACCAGCTGCACTGCTACTGCTACTGGCACTATGGGAGCGGGCATGTGAGGTGGCACGCTCATGTTGACCTACACTAGGTGGTGTTGCTGGCCTACGTCCACGTGGACTATGCCTCACTCCTACCAGATGTTGCAGCACAGACAGCTCCCGCTCGCGGATTGCCATGCCTCGGTCAAGGATTCCGACCATTTCACCCAATCGCCTATCCAGAACATCAGCAATCTGCTGTTGAGCATTTGCCAATGCCTGGATGTTGTCATTTAGGGTATGGATAGCAGCCCTCTGCAGCCTCTGCCCTTCTCTGTTCAGCCGTTCAGCACGTGCCTGTGCCGCCATTACAGTCTGGAACATGCATCTGGTGATACCAGCTTCTGTGCTCTGTCCTGCAGGTGCATGTCTGCCAGAGGTCCTCCTATGAGCAGCACCGGCCACATGCCTGTGTGGCACATCTGCAGTCATTACACTGACACCATGGTGTGTAGACACACCTTCTGTAGCCACCACACGTTCCTGTTCCACGCTAACAGACGCTGACTGTCCTTCCTCTATGGCCACTGGTGATGCGGTATGTGTTGGCAGCAGAACTGTGTGCGGGGAAGAGGGGGACATAGCTGGGATGGTAACCATTGGCACAGATTCAGCCCCTGACAACCCTGCTTGTACCTCATGCATATGTTCATCACCGCTAGTATCTGTGGGGACACTAACATCAGATAGACCGCAGGAGGGTAACGCACCTACATCACCTGTGAATGCAAAGAAATACTGTAAAGTACAATAGACACAGACACAGATACACACACACACACACACACACACACACACACACACACACACACACACACACACACACACACACACACACACACACACACACACACACACACACACCATGCATGTGATTTGTCAGATGGCATGCAGCATGCCTGTGATACAGCAGAGGGCATGCAGCTCAGACATTAATAGTGTTAGTAAGCATACCTCCCTGGGGTGCACACTACAGCAAGCAGGTGTCATATCAGTAGCCATGCAGTTCACACAATCATGGTAGTATGCATGCATCCCCATGATACACAATGTGGCCCAGAACAGGATAACAGTACACATGGCTGACGTGACCTTGACATGTAACGTGCTGACATGTGCAATAACATGCATACATGTCTGACACAATGGTGTCCTGACACATGTACAGCATCATAATGGGCTTCACATTGCAGTGTTGTGTGTATGCCCTACAGATAGAATGCATGTTTAGCAAATGTGCATGAGCATGGGAGGGTAGTGTGAGCCGTCTACATTGCTATACAGTGTGAAGTACAGACACTGTGCCATTGCATGGCATCATGAGGCATCTATGTTGCTGTAGAATGCATAATATGTACACATTGCATAGCCATAACTGCAACACAGTCGTGATGTTCAACAGATCGTATATGGTAGACTTCAGTGACACCTCCAGTAGCTGTGCACAGGCTTTTAGGATGTCCAGTGTACCACATCAACTGTATAATTGGTCAACTACAGCTATAATTGGACCATGTGTGGACAATGTGCAACAGGGTGTATACACATCCCATGTACTGTGTGGCTACATGTCTGGCCATCCCCCATGGCCATGTGTGCACATGTGTTGGCCAAATGTGTGTGATGGCCATCTATCTCACATGTCTGTGGTGTCCCATATGACATACACCCATAGATGTCAGATATGTCACAATCCACAGGGCTATGCAGACAACGGGTTGTATGTTTGGTATGTGGGGTATAGGTCATGCGATAGTGTGACAATATTGCAGACAGAACACTACGTGTCTGGGACATGTCAGGTGGCACATCACAATGTGTGCACCCAATGCAGGGGCATATGACACAATGGTGACACCTGTGGGCTGCCCATATCACAGCTCACTGTGTGGTACTGTGTGCGTACCACACATGTTGTTCCAATGCATACTACATATGCCTCCATTGTAGAACACCTCCACCATTGTATGCACAGCTGACCACACATGTCACATTGACAAGTACTGTGGTTTCAAGTCAGTGTGTCATTTCATTTGTATATATTGCACATGGGTGATGCAACCTGCATATCGTGACTGGAACAAACATCAGGTGTGCAAGTGTTAACTGGCCACATGGCAAATAGATCTACACTGTAACATGCCTGATACTGATGACAGTCTCACCTGCAACAGACTCATGTCTGTGTGGCACGCCAGAGGTACCTGTATAGGGGTGACACAGCAGTATGAACATTATCCATGACTGTATGACAGCCACAGGTTGCACTGTGCATGTGAACACATTCACCTGTGTAATAGCATATAGTATGCACATGTGTGCATACACAGCGTAGCATACTGTAGTATGCAGCATGTGTGTCCACATACCTTGCATATGTTGTTACTTTACATAATGTACAGTGACACATGCAACTAAATGGGATATAATAGCCATATGTGCCGTACTGACTTACCAGGCAACTCCAGGCTCATTGGTTGGGAGACACCCACCTCCATGATGGCAGCTAGTGTTTGTGGATGCTGTTCCCTGGGTGTCCCCAGACTGGGCAGTAGCTCCTCGGTGTGTATGAGTGGGGGCTGGGTTGGTGGCCCACCACCTGTTCCACCTTGTTCCCTGGCGATTGCAGTGGCACGCTGTTTTGCATGTCGTATCAAGTCCATGCAGTGTCTGCGCACCTGCTGGTAAGTGCGGTTATGGCCACCCACATCGTTCACCCTCCTGCGTAGATCCTGCCACAGGTCATCCCACTGCTGGGCATGCTGTGGCACATGGCTGAACAACAAGTCATAGTTGTCATGGAGCTGTGGGATGAGGACATCATCCTCCTGGCGGCTGTATGCTGCGAGGCGTGTACGGGGCATTATCTGTAAGAGATAATGATGGTGACAGGTCACAGTTTCAGAGATGTACAGAGATACTGCTGCACATACATTTCTATGACATCTACTACATCTGCACAGTTATCTTTGCAAAGCATCATGACACTGACACGAATGACGTGTTTGTGTCACACACATCTCACACCCATTATGCATTGGATATCATCACCATATATGTGTGTCACCTCATTACAGTGTTCATACTCCATGTAAATGCTGTCTTGCTCTGGGCATGTCTATTTGCCGGCACTTGTGTTCTTACCTATCTGCACATGCCTGGATGTGTCCACGGTAATGCTGTTGACTTGGATGCTGTGTATATGTCACATATCAACACAGACACAGCCGTAATGGACTTGAGCAGTGACAATGCACATATACGCATGGACACCTGTACATGCATGTGTTATGCCATATACATCTACACAGCACTGTACAACTGTTCAACATCCTGCCACGGATCACCTGTATTGCACATGTGATAGACATGGGACAATGGCTAGTCAGACGACATTCGCAGGGATGGTTATCAACCATAGCATGTGCGGGCATGGTTTCCAAGCTGTAACAGACAGCCATTATGCCACCACAAGGTGCATCAGTGCCACATTACTGATCCAGTCAGTTGATAGTACATCTACCATGCGGCCATCACACCATGTATGACTGGGATGACATGTGCAGCTTTGATGGACAGGGTTGCATGGTATGGTGGGAGTATGTCACATATATGGCACAGGGATATGTCCAGCCTGTGGTGATCCTAGTATTAGGACGGTGGCTGTCCATGACATATGTCTTATAGATCAGGATATGGACATGTAGCATATCCATCATCATGGTGTAGCAAATGTCTTTCTGCAAGGTAGACAGCATGCTGCATAGTGGAGGTGAGGATTGTGAAGGCTGGTATCGCACATCCATGCATAGCCATTACCCCTTAAAGGTGGTATGTGATCCAATATTGGTCACCACAGTGCTGTTTATGCCTGTCCACTGATCTCCGTGCTCATTGATGGCACCCTGACATGACATGGGTACCTCATATGACTACCTAAGGGGCCTGGAGATGTCACCAAGTCGGGGGGTGCACTGCACAGCACCATCCCTTGCACAGTGTCCATAATGTTGACCACAGCCTAGGTAGTAGTTTATGGGTACAAGGATGTTCACCTAGCGGTGACAATGCTGGTATCATCCATCAGACTGTGCACATATGTCACACACCTCACCCACATAGCCCATTCTGTATGTTGTTCACAACACTGACACAGCTATACTGATAGGTCATGGCCATTCACAGCCTTACACACACAGATGCCTAACATTTGTCTGTGTGGTATGGGCTACAATGAGGGTGGGGTACAACACATTAACCCTGTTCTACTGTAGCTGGCACTGGTGTGATGTGCACATGTCACTCTTGCACCTTTTGTAGTTGTGAGTCTGTCAACAGGCCACTGGTGGAACACTCCTGTGACATACAGAGGTATTTGTAATCAAACATCCGTGCTGTGTTGTACATCTGTACTGCTAACATCTACAGTGATAATGGTTCATGGACATGCACACCATACTCAGCAGGGTTATAGTGCAGTGCCACCCAAAATGACTGTCATCACCACTTGTGGGTTGATATTATCCAACACCCTATCTGCATTGTATGGTCATGCTAGGCACTTGTTCAGAACTTGTGAGCATGTCATGAGCTACTGATTAGTATAGCACCCATTCCACACCATTTCCCACAGGTACACTGGCTGTCCTACACTTCCCAGCTTGCTTATGGTACAACAGCTGTTGTACACATGCTTACATATCCTGTGGGACATGGTTGTATATACAGGCATGTCCAACTGTCACGTACCAGTGCTACTGCCTGTCTATATAAGGGATATGTCATACATGTGGCAATAGAGCAATTGTTTCATGTACACATTCAATGCTCACCTCCCAACATACGACACTACAGCCTGTGGGGGATGCACTTCTGCAGCCGTGCTGGGGGCATAGCTCTCAAGTGTACCTCATTATGAGGAACGTACCTCATTTGGGGTCTTAAAAGGTGCATGTTCTTCAAGGTTCCACATTGGAAGGGTCTGTCACACATTCATTGTTGGAAATTGTTTACCTGCTAGCCATGGCTAAATAGATGGGAATCATATTAATTCATTAGAATATCCTTTTTATATGTAAAACCAGCCTATTTTAGCCATCATATGCCCTTCCTAGTTGAAGCTGTTAGTAAGCCAGTTGTAAGTGTTCCACGTTTTGTCCATTTGTCACACATTATGAGGGCTAATGTTCCTCATTTTGGGGACAGGAGGATGACAGCTATTGCTGGGGGTAATGCTGTCACCAACCCTGACTGCACCTGACAGTCATTTGGAGATGTGTAACATTCGCAACACACCCCACCCATCACATAGTCTCACATGATCTACCCCACTGGCCACACCTACGAGGACAACTTGTGCAGTACGTCTCCATACTCAGTGTAGGCACCAGAGGTAGCCTCCATCATGGCAGACAACTTCACCAACGTATAGCCCACAGACTCATGTGTGCCCATCACATACAACCAATGGGAGTTATAACATTCACAACATACCAGTCATAGGTGACTCTGTAGCGAGTTACACTGCAGTTCCACACAGCAGGCTACACAAGGCGATAGTCGCTTACATCTTGCTGTCAGGTAACTGCTTCTGCAACATAACCTATGCAAACATGCCACACCTGACCAGGTACGATGTGACTGTCATTCTCCATGTTAGTGTGACTGCCCTGTGATGGCACTTCACAGACTATGTGTGCAGGGACATGCAATAGCTCACCAGTCTTATAGCCCTGAGGGTGTGGGTCATGCCCTGGGGAGCATTTTGCATTTGTCCGGACACGATACCACTGTACAATGACCGACTGTGTCACTTCAACAGTTGCCTATGCTCCTATTGTCATTCCACAGGCATCTGGTATCTGTCCGCTTTGACTGACCTGGTCAAACACAATGATGTGGCACAGATGACTTGCACCTATCAGCCGTGGGAGTACAGCTCACATGTAAGGCTCTTGCTGCTTCTATACTGCCTGTCTTGCACAGTTTCCAATAACTGTCACCGGCAGAACAGGAACTGGCAAGCACGACATGGGGTCATGTGACACAATGCTTGCATCTTCCTCTGTGACGCACGCAGGCAAGGCACACCTTATAATGCACCACTCAAACATCTCTGCAGTGACTGGGACCTGCCTCTAGGCTCTGCAGAGCTCACCTGCAATGACAGGTTATAGACAGACCATACCTTTCAGGCACATACCTGGACCGGCACACCCACAGCTGAGGGGTTCCCATATCCCACTATGTTGTGCACACATCCTGGCTAGTTACTTAGCACAATGCATCAGAGGTGCTCCACGTGCAACTAACTCTGTCTGGGACCACTATACACATTGTAACAAGCTACAGAGTCAACATCATACCCCACGGTTAACATACCTTATTTGTTAGTATATTGGACAGTGGGCCTCAGACAGCTACTACTGATGTGTGACTGACACTACCCCACACTTAACTGGGATAGCCACTCATGTACCAACACATCCATGAGTCACAACCTCCGCTCTGCTGGATCAACCCATACACACTACCTCCAAGAACTACATTAACCTTGACATGAACACTACCACCATGTGACTGGTGTTACACACCTAGGGTTATCCCGTCATTGGTGGATTCCAAACATATGCTACTCAACCTTGTTAGCCACATCCCAGCACCACACCCATCACAGCATACACAGTACATGAGTACTACAACACCTACTACAGACGTCTGCTGACAGCGGTTGTTAACGTCATGACACCCGTGCAGATAGACAATGCACATACATATGCTGACACATACCCCAGTGCACTTCATTAGCATGTACACAACTGCATGGATCATGCTATTCCACACAGAGCCATGATGGTACACACCGGATAACAGACGCCACTCTGGTGGTCATGTTCCATGGACATATGATGTACAACAACAGGTGTAGGCTGTTGCACAGTGGTGTACATTCCCAAGGGTGGGGTGGCACACTGGTCAGCCGTGGTAGGGCCACAGGGTCCCTCATCACATACTCCAAGACTAGCTATGTAAACATGACTGCAACACATTCCGGAGTGTACCACCAGGCATTATGGTGGTATGTCAGTAGTCGATGGCAACACCCACATCTGCTGTCACATACAAAAGTCACTCAGGAACATTACAGACCCAGGTGATGTTGGCAACATGATGGAGGATGGATTCAATGCTAACATTACACCCTCCCACTCACTACAGGGCCACAGTCCGCACAGGAACATTGTGGTGTCCCTGTGGTCACACCTACACAGTACTGGCCTGCACTCTAAATGTCCTGGGACACTGGCCCCATGTCACCTTCCAACGTCCCAGGCTGTGATGCCCACCAACCTCTGAATGACATGTCTCCCCACTAGGCCACCATATTCAGTAATAGCCTTGTTTCAGACATTGTAGCCACTGAATGGCACACAGCAGCATTTATCACACTACACACAGGTGTAACCACAATGCACGAGTGGGTCTATAGTCCTACACACCTGTCTGGACTGTTCTGCATGGCTATGGGGCACATCATCAAGGACGTCATTCACAGAGACAAGAGACATTGTTGGGCTCCCATCCTTTGCTGCCACCCAGGTTGGGCTTGTTAGGGCCAGAGCATGGCCCCTACACATGGTAGACACCTTTCATACAGTTACCAGGGCAGTTGCTGATGGTACGGGAGTCCACACATCCTACATTGCCCTCTCATTGCCTTTCAGCACCATTCTCCATTCTGGTATTGACAACATACACATCCACCTGCACATCGTACCCTATGTCTCAGGATGTTATGCAATGTGGCTCATGGACAGAACACACACAGTGAGGCCAGCATACCATAGTATCTACTACATGTCAGGTACATTTGGCATACCACAGTCCTCAGTCGTAGGGCCCCTCATGTTCAGTATATGCTTCCCTGCAGTACAGGCTAGCACAGGGGACTTTCCCTGCCTAGCTTTCAAACCCCTGCATACCAAGCACCATGATTGCTCCACCAGCTGATACTGACTCCATCCATACGGGTGTCGCTGTGACAGATACATGATATGACTATCATGGCATCAAGCTGCATGACACAAGGTGCATGAACATCACCTTTGCATTACACCATTCACCCACTGACTATCACATGGGTGGTAGTCCCCTACATACATATCACATTGTACATGTTTGCAGTACACACATATGTCGCACCTACTCCTGTGGTTACCGTATTGCCACTGTGGCGTGGATATCCTTCTACGTGGCCAGACCTATCTGTACTGGGTGTGTAGCTGGTACATAGGCACCCATTGTACCTCTGAACTCAAGACATCTACACACATTCAAGGGTACACCACCCCATTTAGGGTGCACCTTACACAACAGCTACAGCTTTACATACCACAACATTAACACTCCATGACGTTTACTGAGCTCTGACAGTTTAAGTATGCAGCTACACTATGGACACCACATCTGTACACATTTGCATACTACATACTCAGGGGTGACCTCTGCTGATCAGACAGGGCCCATGTCCACAACATTATTAATGGATATACTCCTCATACTCGACATAAGCAGAAGCCACTGTGAGCAACATGCTCATGGATATGTGCACACATGCCGCAATGAGTGGGATGTGCTTGAGGGTTACATTCCCAAACCAGACACTCACCATGCTTTGGAACATAAGTTCTATGTACATCACGCAGGGACACTCAGTAGCACTGTTCATGTGATACCTCCCTTGGTGGTTGAGAGACACATGTAGGCCTGGGATCACTGCAGTGGCTGTACTGTGCAGGGGTGCAGGTGACACATGGCTCTGCTGTTCACAGGACACTACCCTAGAGAGGTGCCACTAGTGTGAACACTGTAGTTGTGCTTACACATGGACTTGCCAGACTGCATAGCACCCCACTATGCACCTGTGAAGCTATTTCATGTCCTTTGTGCATGGTTACTTGGTAGCCCTTCCATTTAGATTAGCTATCATGCTATTACAATTTCCCATGCCTACAAGCCATATGTATCCTGTTATTGTACATGCCAATAGACGATACCTGTGGTATGCATGATATGCCTGTTATGCTGTGTAGAATATCTGTCATATCTACCTACAATACTATACATTACACATATTTCACATAGTATCCCATAATGCAAAGCATACTTGCACAGCGGGACCACCTTAGATATGTCATTAACGTTATATGCCCATACACATGCGTGCTGTGACAGTATATCAACATATACTATCCCCAGCTATGGCATGTCCTTGTTGGACATACCCTACCACTGACGGCGGGTTGTATGGAATTGTTCTGTTTAACGCCCTCATGTAGCATCCCTTGTGGTGTCTGTGCTGTGTACCTTGTATCCCACTGCTGGACGCACAGTGTCTACAAGCGTTAGTATGCTCAGCAAGACATCACTATATAAATACCTTTCCCCACTTTATGCATTGCGGACACGTTTAATTAATGCAAACCAGGCTATACATACAGTAAAACTAATTAATACAGATCATGCTATACATAACCTTACATATCGGGTGTTCTACATACCTTGTTATCGTTACAGCGTTTCGTTTCTATCTCACTCACAGTGTTTCAACTGGTATTTGGTATGAGCATACGGTTGGAATGTCTGGCAAGTCATCCTTATATACGTCAATACCTGTAACATGTGGATTCATCCCACCAATTGGTGTTCCTGAGTGAATAATTACTTGCATATCAGCTGTGCAGCTACTCCATTTGCCAGTTATGTGGCAACAGTGGGGTATAATTAAATCCTCCACTTGGGCGTTGCCTGTTTGCCCTACCTTCGGGGAGAAAGTCTGTATTGTGTTTTGTTATGTGTAATTGCAACTGCTACGCATGGAGACAAGTATACTTTGGATTCATGTCCCCCGTGGATTGTGTGTGCCAGGTAGAGTATTTGGTTCAACATGTGGGTGTACCTGTCATCCCAATGTCTGATAATGGAGTATTGCAAACAAAACCTGTAACATGGCTGTTTGTTCCATTATACAACGCCTGCAATTTTGCATGATGCCTTTAATTGTGTCTCACACGGTATGTTGAGGGTTCTGCAGATGTAATTGACTGACTGGATGTTTGTGCTGCTATTACAGTCTGTATTGCTTTAGTTTATAGTGTGGGGGATGTCGGTGGGTGTATGTAGCATATACAGGTTTGTGGGCCTTGCATTTCTACATAATCCGTATATATGTGTGTGTGGGCACCATCCCTAATTAGAGAGCTAACAGTTAGTTGACTTATGTTACGGGATTGTACGTTGGGCCATTGTTAATTGGTTTCTATATCGTCTGCAGGTGAGCTTGCTACTTGTATACCTCTGGAATTGCAGCGATATATCAAGGGATATGTGTAAGTGACAGCTATCCCTTGTATTTCTGTCCCAGATATTTGCAGTCATTGCGGTTGTGTTGGTAGAAGAGCCTGTTTGCCATGGGTTGCCACCTTTTCATATGGTCATTGTTGGACACTTGCGGGACACACAGCGGTGTTTACAGGCCAACACATAGCTACAGTCAGTACACAGGTTAGCACATACTTTTATCCTCAATACATACCTATTGTTGTGGGACTTTGGCTACTTATCATATTGCATGTAACATTTACGTTTCTTACATACAGGCATAACTATTAAATACGACTATTACATTATTTATGGGACATATTAATGTCCTACCATCTCGGACATTTGCCCTTTGTACTGTTTTATGTCAGGACACACCTTCCCAGGGTGGGGCTGTCCCTCCTACTGTGGGACAGGTGGTAACTGTATGCCTACGGCTAGCTATACCCACACCTACCGTACTGATCTGCCTCTGACTTGGCACTAACAAACACAGTACCTAAAAGTCCCCTATCACCCTCATGCTATTTCCCAATGCCATCTCTCTCTTTTCTTTTTCCACTAGATCCCTACAATAATATGTTTATAAGATATCTAGTTCCTCTCGACTGCCTTCTCCTCATAATTTCCTATGAGCGATTTATGGGATTAAACTTCATCCTTCTCCTCTGAGCTTAGAATTTAAATCCTCAATATTGTCTAGTGTATCCCTATTTCATTTACCTACATATCACTTGAATACTTAATTTATGGCTATGTTTTAAATTGATGTCTCTTCCTACCATGTTATCAAGAATTTATTCTGTATGTAACTCAAAGTCTTGTTTTTACTGTGGAGCTTTTCTCCCCAGGTCTCTGCTGAAAATGGATATGTATCCAGTTGGACTAACCCGGTAAACAAATGTAAAATAAATAAAAATAAATAAATACATGTTTCGGACACACACACACATTACAGTCACACGGAGACGCACATGGCACCCTCAACGCACACTTACACAGACTACGGCACTCACAAACACAGTTGAACACAGTACCTACGTGGACCACAACACCGGCAGCAGTGACTAACTGTCCCTTCATATCATCATACTATTACTCGAGACTGTACTGTTCCGGTACTGTGTTCTATCGGTCTTTCAGCCTCGTGGTTACGCATGTTGGTATGTTACACATTCCATAGTTGGCGGTATCCTATTTATTTGTACCTCCAAGGTGTTATGAATGTCGTTAAACTATCTATTATATTTGCAGATATCGCTGAATCCATCTATATCAACATATATCACTCTATTGCCCTTTCTATCTGTATTATATATATATGCATATGTGTACAAATATATATATATATCTATATATATATATATATATATATATATATATATATATATATCTGGCGGGGAACGTGACAGGCACACAGCATCACCATATGCTGTAAGGCTCATGTACTGTTCAGGTGTTGGCATTCCATGTTCCACTAGCTGTTGTGTTTACAATGTTTGAGGGCTGCCTATGTAGGAGTCACACATTGGGCCACCTATACATTACAATTTACAGGTGGTCATGTTTGTGTGCCATGCATTTTACTGTGTGTGCAGGTGGAGAGGTGTCAGTCCGTAGGGGCCTACACTGTCAGAGTATGTGCTATACGTTCCCTCTTTGCCAAGGCGTAGGCATATTGGGCATGCCTCCATCTGCCTACTGGGGCTGGCACAGTGTGTTCATGGTCTGAATCCCTCTGTGCCTGTAATGGCCTTGGCAATTGCGGTGGGCTATGAGGGCCTTCACCATTTTGTCCCTGCTGCAGCTGCTTCCGCAGGATCATATTATGTAGCATGGCACATACTATGACGATGTGGGCACACGTGCCTGGAGAGTACTGCAAGGCTCCACCAGATGTATCCAAGCACTGGAACCGTGATTTCAGCATCCCGAACACACACTCTATAATGATTCTGGTTTGTGCATGTGCCTCATTATGGCGTTCTTGCATGGGCGTGTGTGCATTTCTGATGGGAGTCATCATCCACGGCTCCAGTGCATAGCCAGCATCCCCCACAAGATGGCCATGCGGGATGTCCCCCCTGAGAAATACCTGATACAGCTGTGAGGCATGCCAGATATGGGAGTCATGGTAGCTTCCAGGGCTGCCAGCACACACATCCATGATAATGCCCTGGGCATTGCACATGACCTGGCAGTTGATGGAGTGGAATCCCTTGCAGTTTATGTAGTGCCTACCATGCTCACTGGGTGGAGACTTGATTTGTATGTGCGTGCAGTCTATCGCACCCAGTACCTCCGGGTAGTGTGCCACACAGTGGAAGTGGCGCATATTGCTGGCCAACTCCCCCAGAGTTCGGGGGAAGTATATCTGCTCATTGGCATGTGGTAACATGGCATCCAGGAACTGGTGTAGTACCCTGGATGCTGATGCCTGTGAGATACCCATTATATCTCCAGTTGGCCTTTGAAAGGTACCTGTGGCCAGTATTCGCAGGTTTACACATACCTTCGTGTCCACTGGTATGGGTTCCCCTCTGTTGTTTCTGGTTGTCAGGCATGGCCGGCACAGCTCCACTATTTGCTGTAAGATGTCCCTGTCCACCTGTAATGCTCTATCTCCAGGTCATGTAGCCCCTGGTAGGTTACCCTTGGTCTGAACACTCTCCTTCTCCTCTGAGGCCTGCGGTGGTTGTCGGCATCATCCTCCACAACACCGTCAGTCTCTAACACATGCTGATGAATCACAGCTATGACAGCTCCCAACATGTACATTTTAAAAGTTCCCCGTGTGTTTACACCTATGGTACAGTGTTTGGGAATACACAGGTGTGTGTAGGGTGCTTTCACACTTTATACTATTGTGCTGTGAACACCGATGATGTCATAGGGTGTGTATGTACGATCGTAGCTACAGGGTATCTTATGTGTTTTACTGCCGGAACTACTATTGTGGTGCCTTTGGTGTTAAATTACATTTGGCTGCCGTGGATTACCTCTTGACCTTCCCTTTACATTTCTGCACATTGCACCTACCATTCTCTGGCGTGCATCCTGCAGCCTACTTTCATTTGTACTTTCCTGGACCTGGCGTATCTTGCGTTATGTGTGCTACTGCCGGTCTGCTGTCGGTTTGCTTTGCTCTGCTGTGTCAGGTCTCCTATCTTTGCAATCCAATACCTCCCCTCCTTTCTTTGCATTCCAATGCCTCCCCTGTCCTGTTTTGCAGGTTTCTGCAGGCAGACTTGTCAGCTGCCATCGATTGGCCATCGTGGGTTGATTGGTGTTGATTGCTCATTAGTACTCCAATTACCATACTTCAGCATTTCCTTCTTTTCTTCCCCTGACCTTCCTGTTTGTGCTATTGTTCGCGGTGCATGCGTCCGATTACTGGGTTTCAGGCACGTTTTCATCCCCGTACACATGCCCTTTTGGGCACCATGTGTGCTCTCAGCTAAACGATTCTATATCTTCCTCCCCACCCCTGTCCTGCAGCTTTGCTTAGCAACGGACAGGCCAGATTTGCTTTGCTCCAATATGCTTACTGCTACGGTGGCACACCCCTCTGCTGATGTCATGTATCTCCTCTGAGCCACTCCTCGGTGTTATACCGCTGCGCCATATGGTACAACCTTCATCCGGCGGCACATTTGCGATTCAGTATTATCTGCCTCATTTGCATGGCATTGACTACTAATTCATAGTTACTGCGCCGAACACTATCGCAGGCCCTTAGCAACCCTTGCATCTTGGTTGTGGTGTTCCATGCCTACCATTGTGTATTATGCTGTAACCCTGATTTCCATTATGTTGCGATTTTATGACATTTTTATATTATTTCTTTATGTTACAGCTTCCGCACACATGCCCTGCGGTTGTGCTGTGCGTTACTGTGGACATGACATTAAATGTTGTTATTTACGTGTTGTGCATCTTTTGTTATGCCATTGGCTGTGTATTTCGCCATTGGCATATGTTAACGTTGTGATACCTGGGTCTGGCCCGCTTCCATAGCTCCAATGTTCTGTTTGGGAAAATGTAAACCGTGTTTTTTGGTTTACATTTCCGTGGGCTTACGCTACGTCTGCACCACTTCATGAATCACTATATGCCTTCATTTGCATGGTGCGACACTGCGCATGGGGTGATTAGCATACCTAGGCCGGGGGCTGCGCAGTTCTGGCGTACGCCAGTAGTGCACGTGGAATTGGATCATACCCGAATTGCTCGATGGCCATATTTGGCATTATATCGCCTACGCTATGCCTGCTCCTGGCGCAAGCTTCATGAATCCCGGGGATAGTTTAAATGTACTTCCCTGGATGCAAATTGTAGTCTAAATGCTTTGTTTTTGAGTTTCCAGCAGTTCCATTAATCATTTAAATAATACAGTCTCAGCTACACTTAATAATTTTAAAAGAAAAAACTTGAAATCGGTGACAACCGGTATCAAAGGAATTAAAACAATCAATAATTTAAGTAAAATTCAGTGAGAAAATCACACATACAATATGCAAATAAAGATTAAACTAACTACACTAAGATAACATTCTATAAGGGTAAGTAATTTATTAATTAGTTATTTTGACCTTCCATACCAGTTGTGCCTGCCACACTAAAACACTGGACATCCTTTATGTTGTGAGCAAATACGACCAATAGCATCTGCTCTCTATCGATTGCAGTTGCAACTCATTATAACAGCAAAAACAAAAGTAAAAATAAAATATCAATCAAAATAAATCTTCTCATACCCATGAGTTGCACAGTAAAGCAAAAATCAACACTGGATGGTTTCAGATAAGCTCTGTAGTGTCCTGTCAACAGTCTGTGTGAATTTATAGCTGCCTTCACCCTTTGGGATGGGCAGAATTTGCCTATCTACAATCTATTCCTTTTTTTCCAACAAACAGTGGAAGTCAAGAGGAAAAAAATAAAATATAAATCAATATACATCTTCTCCTATCAAGCAGCTGCACAATAAATTACAAACCATGTATCTATTCATTCATTTAAACACAAGTATACATCTAAGTGTACACAATCATACAAAGGGTTGTATTTATTTATTTTACATTTGTTGACCGGGCTAGTCCAACTGGATATATGTCCATTTTCAGTAGAGGCCCGGGGAGAAAAGCTCCAAGACAGATCCATTATACCAATATGTATAAAGTTACAAATTCAAAACAGTGTTTGTAAGGTTACAATCAAGTTAACATGGCAGAAGATACAAAACATTTTACAGTATATTGCAAAGCAATATTTACAATAATATAGAACAAGATATTCACATGAGGTAGACTGAACTTTTTCAGGTTACAATTCCTGAGAATGGTTGCATAAGAGTATTTACGACATATTGAACAAGATATCCATGTGAGGTAGATCATAACTGTATGTGGGTTTGCTATTCTTGTAAAGTTTGCAATAAAGAGCATTAAATTATAGTTAGAGTGGAGTTAGGAGAAATTTAGTCACAGAAGTAGTGGGTTAGTCAGGGTTAGTGCAAGGGCATAGCCAGTGTGTTCTAAGGTATATTGTGACTTTTTGCTTGAAGTGGGGTAGGGAAGGAAGTGAAGTAATAGCACTAGGTAGAAGATTCCAGTATTTCCCAGTTGTGTTTGAGAAAAGAGAGTTATCTGCCATGTTGTTAGACTTACTAATACTAAGTAGAAGTTTGTTAGCAGAGCGTAAGGTATTAAGATTTTTATACGGAGTAATGAGGTTTGAGAGTATAGGAGTGTTGTTAGGCTGGTTGAGGATCTTATGAGCAATGGTAAGTTGGTTAAAATAAAGGTGATTTTGCAGTTCAAGTTGTTTTACATTCTGACAGTGATGAGTTCTAAACCAATTACCAGTAGCAAATCTGGCAATGTTATTGTAAGATGTAGTTAGTTTAAGAAGATTCTTCTTGGATAGGTTGGTGTAAATTGGTGAGGCATAGAGAAGTGTTGAGATTAGATGAGAGTGGGCAATAGTAGTTCTGGCTGTTGGAGTGAGAAAATATTTGATCTTGTATAGGGAGCCCATTTTTCTGTTGACTGTTTTTATTGTGTTATCAATGTAACCCACTAGCTAGAAAAAATAAGAACCTAATTTTTAAACTTCTACAACTCATCCTAAAAGTTGATGTCCACTCCCTGTTAGATGGTGATATACACCCTAACCCAGGTCCTACCACTATCACAGCTACACAGCCTGATACACCAACAAATTCAATCACACAGACACTTACCAAGCCCCCCAACTCTCTCCTGATAGCTCATCTTAATATTCGTAGCATCAATAACAAAATAGCTCACCTGCATGCCCTTATTGATGTTTATTCCTTTGACATCCTCTGTCTGTCTGAAACATGGCTTAATCCATCAATACAAGACAGTGCAGTTCTACCCCCTGGCTATAATATCATAAGATGTGACCGTAACACTAAAAAAGGAGGAGGCATAGCCATACTTTATAAGAATGGATTACAAGTTACCTTGTTAGACTCCAAACCTCCACTTTGCAACAATGCAGAAATTCTTCTAACTAAGATTCAGCTTAACAAAAGCAAAGCCATATATCTATCATGTGTCTATCTTCCCCCAGGCAATAACATCAACACATTAGAGGCTATCCTCAGCTGGCTCAAGTAAATACCCCCAAGAAACCATTATACTTGGAGATTTTAACATTAACTGGAACTCCTGTATATCTGAGCAGCCTTCTACTCATATCAACTTATATGGTTTTACCCAAACAATAACATCCCCAACCCGCACCAATAAAACTAACAACAAAACTAGTACCCTTGACTGGAAACTCACTAATACCCCCAACTAAACTATAAAATAGGCACCCTCCCTGAGGACATAAGTGATCACTTGCTTACCTATTTAATCAGAACAAAAACTGTCATCCTAAACTCTACCATCTGTAGAACTATTTGCACTACCAAAATTTTTAACCCTGCTCACTTTCAAGCTGAACTAGTCACCTGTGACTGTTCATCCCTGAAATACCTCCCAATAGATAATGCCATGAAATACTTTAACTCTAAATTTCTAACCATTTTAGACAGCCATGCCCCATTATGCAAAGTTAGAATTAGAACCAAACCGGCACCATGGCTCACCAAAACGACCAAACAAAAAATCCTCCAAAGAAATAAACAATGGGCCAAATGGCGCTCAACAAAAAGCTCCTCAGACCACCTGCAATTCAGACAGCTAAGAAATGAAACAAAAAAAAAACATATTCGCCGATAAAAGAAACTACTACTACCAACTACAACAAACCAACCAAAATAATCCCCATAAATTCTGGCGAGGTATCAATAACCTCCTACACCCTGGATGCTCAAGTACTCCCTCTCCCTCTGACTCTGATCACAACAATCCCATCCAAATAGCTGACTCATTTAATACTTTTTTCACTGAAACCATACAATCCCTAGCCAACCAGCTATCCCCTAGCACCCCAGGCTCTGCCACAACCTTTACCAATAATTCTCATCAATTTCATTTTCAGCCAGTGCCCACTTCACTTATCTGTAACCTCATACAGAAACTTAAACCCACTACTCTCTCTGCTGATAAATTACCTGCAGAATACCTGCAAAAAGCTGCTAAAGTCATAGCCTACCCCATATCCATCCTCATTAACAGAACTATTTCTGATGGATCTATTCCCCTAATCTGGAAAGTCTCTCACATAATTCTCCTGCATAAGGGCGGTAACTCCAAAGAGTTGTCCAATTATAGGCCCATAGCTATTCTATCTCCTTTGGCAAAAATAATGGAGAAATGTATACACATACAACTGTTAACCTACCTACTCCATCACAATTTATTAGCACCCTGTCAACATGGCTTTAGACCATTTCATAGCACCACCTCTGCTCTCTTATCCTTCACTAACCATATTAACAGTAATCGTAATATTGATACTCTATCCTCAGCTGTTTTTATTGACCCGTCCAAAGCATTTGACATGGTGAATCACCACCTCCTTATAGACACACTCAAAACCTGTCATTGGACAACCATACTATACAGTGGTTCCAATCATACCTACATAACAGGCAACAGGCTGTACTATGGGAAAATACTTTATCTTCCCACGTCCCAGTCACTCTAGGGGTCCCGCAAGGATCTATATTAGGCCCATTACTCTTCTCCATCTTTACAAATGACCTTCATTCTGTAATTCCTCAAGCTGACTGTATCCAATACGCTGACGACTCCACACTCATATGCGCTGCTGCTTCTCAATCAGAACTTCAGTCACTAACCCAAATGACCTTTAGTACAGTTGAAAACTGGCTCCTACAAAGACGTCTTATCCTTAACCCCAAAAAAAACAAAAATGCTATTTACCCCCGCCCGCAGAACCTCCCCACTTAACTTTACTATTACTTCAAATGATGGAACTATAATACCTCCTGAACAAACCACCAAACTACTCAGGGTACTAATAGATAACAACTTGTCCTTTGAACCTCACATTAATAACACCATAAACATAGTAAACAAGAAACTAGGTTCCCTCTATAGAATAAAACCCTTTCTTACACCTCCAGCCAGGGTTACTATTGCTTGTACCCACCTCATCTCTACTTTGCTCTATGCCTCCCCTATCTATACCAAAATATGTAGAAGTAATCTGAGTAAACTTACATCCTCCTACAACAATATTGCCAGATTTGCAGCTGGGTCCTCCTATAGAACTCATCATTGTATCAATCTGAATCAGTTAGGATGGTTAGAGCTGCCAAATTTAATACTTTTCAATCAATTAATAGTAGCCCATAAGATCATGTATTTACCTCAAAATACACCCATACTTAGATCCCTAGTCATCCCCTATAATAACCTCAAGACCTTACGCTCAGCTAGTAACCTACTTGTACAAATATCAAAATCCAACAACTTAGCTGGTGACACCTTGTTCTCCAATACAGTAGGTAAAGCCTGGAACATCCTCCCAAGCCAGCTAACCTCAATATCCTCTGTCAGCTTATTTAAAAGCAAGCTTAAACCCTACCTCAAATCACACTGGCTATGCCCCTGTGTTAACCCAGACTAAGCAGCTAACTATTAACTAAACTCCCACAATTCCTAGCCTCCCATGATCATGATCTTGTGTTGTCTCACTAATTTTTAGTGAGCTTAACCTTCCTTAGGATTTTTTCTCATGTAAATAAGTATATACTGTGGAATGATCAAACACATTCATACAGTATCACAACCTATGTGTTAAATAACACTAGGAATCCATTCTTGTTTGCTGTTCTTCTATACTCTATCTATTGATCTCTAGTGGTTTTCTTTCTTAGGTTTTTGTGAGACCTTAGTATCTCTTATCATAAATTACTAGGTGTATCTAATTTTGTAATATGTTATAAAGATTTGTACTACACCATTTCTAATACAAATGTATTAGTCTTATTCATCTATTCTTAGATAAATATTTCCTTTTTCCTACTGAAATATAAAATATATAATCTTAGGCTTGTACTATAATTGTTAAAACATCTTATGTACCAAATTATACTGTTATTGTCTTTGTCTTGACCTTTTATGTTGTTGTAATTTGTGGAGCTTTTCTCCCCGGGCCTCCACTGAAAATGGACATATATCCAGCTGGACTAGCCTGGTCAACAAATGTAAAATAAAATAAATAAAAATAAATAATTAATATGGTTATCGAAGCTGGGGTAATTGTCTTTAGTAATTCCTAGGAGTTTGGTGGTAGAATCAGGGGATATGAGGGTGCCATTGTTAGAAATAACAGAGAAATCTAAAGGCATGGATTTACGGGTAGGAGTAAAGAGAAGGAGCTTTGTTTTTTTTTGGAATTCAAGAGGATGCAACGTTTTAAGAACCAAGTCTCTACTACGTTAAATATTTTCTGAGTTAGGGATTGTAGTTCAGATGAAGATTCAGCTGCACAGATTAAAGTTGAATCATCTGCATACTGTATGCAGGTTGCCTGAGGAATAGCTAGGTAGAGATCATTGATAAATATTGAGAATAAGAGAGGGCCTAGAATGGAGCCCTGAGGGACACCAAGTGAGACTGGAAGGTGGGATGATAGTTTATTCTCCCAGAGCACAGCCTGTTGCCTATTGCTAAGGTAAGAAGTAAACCATTGTACAGCCATAGTATCAAGACAGAGTGATTTCAGAATATTTATAAGTAGAGAGTGGTTTACCATAGCAAATGCTTTTGAGAGATCAATAAATAGAGAGGAAGAGCGAACACTGTTATTGCAGTTTTTGTTTATGGTATCAGTAAAAGATAAGGGGGCAGTAGTAGTACTGTGGAATGGCCTAAAGCCATGTTGGCTTTCAGCAAGTATGTTATGTTGAATTAAATAGTTTAGAAGCTGATGGTGAATACATTTTTCCATTATTTCTGCTAAGGGGGATAGTAGGGCTATAGGTCGATAGTTAGAGTATTCATTTGAGTTGCCACCTTTGTGTAGGGGGATAATAAGTGAGATTTTCCAAATGTCAGAGATGCTTCTCTTGTTAGTAGTTCTATTAATCAGGATGGATATCGGGTAAGCTACTTCTTTAGCTGCTTTTTGCAGGTATTCGGCTGGGATCTGGTCAGCAGAAGGAGTACAAGGCTTAAGTTTTAGAATGAGTTTCTAGATAAAATTTGTTGAGGTGGGTAGAAATCGGAAGGTAGGAAGAGAGCTGGGAGAAGAGTTAAGAAGACTGGATCTATCAGGAGCTAGTTGACTGGCTAGAGATTGGATAGCCTCTGTGAAGAAGGAATTGAAAGTACTGGCAGTTTTGATAGGAGTCTCATGTGTTGCACCTGTTGGGGTTGGTGTTCTGGAATGACCTGGATAAAGGAGTCTATTGATACTTGCCCAAAATTTTTGAGGATTGTTTTGGTTTGTTTGCTGCATTTTACAGTAAAGTTTTTTTCTGTCTGAGAGAATTTCTTTTTTGTCATGTTTCTCATATGTCTAAAGATTTGATGATCTGATGTATTTTTGGTAGTTCGCCACCTAGACCAGGCTTTATTTCTGAGGAGGATTTTTTTCTTGGTTTCATTTGTAAGCCAGGGGGCAGGTTTGGACCTAGTTCTGATAGTACGTTTAGGGTGCATGCTGGTCTAGGATTTCTAAGAACTTAGAGTTGAAGTATTTGACAGCCTTTTCAAGTGGGAGGGTTTTTAATTGAGACCAATCACAGGCAGTGAGTTCAATCTGGAAAAGGTGTTGGTTAAATTGCTTGTTGGTCCGTATAGTCCTATATGAAGTTAGGTGAGAGGTATTAAACTTTTGCCTGATTATATAAGTCAAGGAATGGTCACTTACATCATCAGGTCATGGATGTGTATAAATGCTTAGCTCCTGCATTCCAAAATAGTTATGGTGTAATGGAAGGAATCAAATGCAGTAAAGAGGAGCATCATCAATGAACTGTTTGGGTACAATCCTGGATTTGTTTTGTTGACTGTTGACACTGTGTTTATTTGGTTGTAAATAAACTGGACAAAATGAAGTCTATGAGTTTAGTGTTATGAATGCATTTTAATTTCACTTGTTTTTTTGCAGGCACAGTGGAGTGAAATGCATTGTGATGGTCTACAACAGTCTATCTGGTACTTAGTGCAGAAGAGTAAAGCTATGAGGTGTTAACAAGCTGCTTCCTATAGTACCAGATTGTAGCGCCTTAGCCTTCATTTGTCTAATGTGTGACTCTGATAAAGTCACTCCACTTGACAGTGCTCCTGGGCTGCCCCAGCAAAGGGACACCTGTCCAGTGGGCTGTCCCAGGTGTTAGTAAATGTATTACACATTTTTCTACTGAATTCTTGCATCCTTTCCATAGCCGCTAATTAGTGATTCACTGTATGCCATTCTAATATGAATCCCTGCACGCCTCTTGTAGTATAATGTGTTGTCAGATGCATTTTCAAAAAATGTGAGTTTCAAAAGAAGAGAAGTGTACTGTTGCTCATGTCTGCTTACAGTGTGAGAGTATTTTGTTTTGTCTAGCAAATGACTGTGAGTCTTTTTGCTGCAAAATTTGAAATAAATTTTAAATTAAATCCAAATCTATAATCAGTGCAAAAAAGGTACAGTTTGATGTTCTTGAATTTGTGTTATGACATTTTATCTCTCTTTTTACTAAAGCACAAATATTGTTGTACAATTCTCCAACTTCTGTTGTACTGTTGGCTACCAACTTGATTTGTTGCACTGTAGCATATTTATACTTCATCCAAACCATAATCCTGGAATATGATAACTTTACCAATGCATTCAGAAAGAACTAAAGTGATGTCAATAACAGCTGCAGTACAAGGGGCTGTTTAGACAATGCAGTAATCTGCAATTCAGAGATATGTAAGCTGCGATGAGGAAAGACCTCATTATTGGCTAATATGCATGTCTCCTAATTGTCTTTAACTACTGCCAGTGTTAATCTGTTCTTTCCAGTGGTAAGCTGGTGGCCCATAAATCTCACTGACACACACACACACACACACACACACACACACACACACACACACACACACACACACACATCCACTTCCCATACCTGTTCCTGAGTTGATAGAATGCCCCAATGTCTCTTTTTACATTTTCATCCAGATGATACACTAAGTGTGTAATGCCAAATGTAACAGTTTCATACTTATTTTGCACAATCTGCAACACGATTATAGACCTGTTGTTCTATTAACTTTTTAAATGACTCGGACTCATATTTCAAAAAGTCTCTCTGGTGACTTCTAATGTTCCTCGCTTTCTTTGCCCTGAAGCTTCCCCACACATGGGCAAACCCCGTCCCTCTCAACTGTTCCTGATTTTGCAGGATACTCCTGTTGTTGCCTCCCATAGGTAAAACTCACAATTGTCCAGATTTTAATCTCACAGTTTTGCTCTGTTCTTCATTAAATTTGTGTTTTTCTGGCAAATCATTAAGGACTGCAGTTTGCAAATAATGGCAAACATTTGAGCTCCAGACTTCATATCTTTCAGAAAATGCATATTCATGCAAAAGGTGTTATTCTAGCAACTTTCTAAGTTTAATAGACAACTAATTAAAAAAGATCCTTGATTATGTTTTTATCCCAGACTATTTTGTCTTTGCCCACATTTCTTGTTCTCCAAGGTTGAGATGTGTGCTTATAGATGCCCTGTCATTTGTAACTCATGGACTGTTACAGTCACTGAATTATACCACAGAGTAGAGAGTCATACTGCTTATGTGAAAAACACTCACTACAGTCCCCCGGATTCTCAAAAGCTTGCACGGAGTGCAAGACTGGTGCAGGAGCTCAAGCAGGCAATATGTCTGCCGTGCGATATAGGAACAGCCTGCAGGGACGTGCACGAGCACTCCTGCACTAATCCTGCACGGACTAAGCTCTGGTATGCAAATTACTTTATTTGCAGGAGAAATCTATGCAAATGAGGTGATTTTGCAATCCAGAAAGCTTGCAACAGTCCGTGCAGGACTAGTGCTATCTGCAGAAATGTACTCAGTTAGTAACCGAGTACATTTCTGCAAAATTCAAAACGGAGCTTGACAGCCCCAAATAAAGGCTGCATATCATGTAGTAAGCAACCAATAGCCAAGTATAAGGCCATTGGCATTGCAAACAAAAAAATACAAAAATCAACTTTTATTTTTTTTAGCCGATCGCAGCTGTTTAAACGTTGGGCAGTGGCGCGCAAATGGGATCGGGGGGAAAACAATAAAATAAACCTAAAATAAGTAGTCTAACTAAAATCACTATTCTGCCATGCAAGTCAATGGCAGGCAGAAGACAACCTGGCCAGTGAGTAGTGGTTGCTAAGGGGGGAGGCTCAGTGTGAGACATGTAACTATGCATTAGCAGGCAATCCTATGCAAATGAGGGGAAGTATAGTGAATCCCAGTCTTCTCCAGCATGTGAATCAGGTCCCAATAGTGTAACAGTAAGAATAGCTTGGTGCAAGCCTAGGAGGTAGGTGACATCATGGGGTGTGTCAGGCATACTGTAAGCGGATTGGAGCCCTGTGGCTCAGTATGCTCCTAGCTTAGCACAGCTAAGCTAGGGGGTCTGTCTAAACTTGCTTAGCACTCTTTACAAAGCCTAAGCGGGTGTGCGTGCCGCGCACCAGGTATTACAGGAAGGAAAAAGAGGTTAAACCGGGAAATAGCAGCAGTGTGTACATTTGAGCACTCTGTTTGTGCTGCGTGCCCCTGGGCCTAAACAGGAAGGCAATGGGAAGAGAAAACAGCAGTAGGAAGGTAATCAAGGAGAACTAGCTTAGCTGGCAGGTGAAATGTATCAGAATCAGCCAATCACACAGGCAGCAGACCAGCCCAGCGCAGAACACCACTATAAACTAAACAAACACCTTCCCCTCTGTTTTTTCCCACACTCTGCACCACCAGTGTATACAAGTAGGGAAATTTTAACAAACCAACCTGCAAAATGAGAAGGGCTGCAGCAGGCAACATAGAACAACATGTACAAGAGGCTGAGGGTGGTGAGGATGTGACTGCTGCTGATCAACCCACAGTGAGGAGACGGAGAAGAGTGTACAAACCCAGGGTAACCTACCAGGGGCTACATGAGCTGAAGATAGTGGAGCACTATAGGGTGGACAGAGACCTCCTACAGCAAAATGTTGAGCTGTGCCGGCCACACCTGATACACCAAACTGACTGAGTGGAACCCATCCCAGTGGACACCAAGGTATGTGTAGGCCTAGGAATACTAGCCACAGGTACCTCCCAAAGCTCAAATGGGGATATCATGGGGATCTCACAGGCATCAGCATCCAGAGTATTCCACCAGTTCCTGGATGCCATGTCAGCACATGCCAGTGAGCACATATATTTCCTTAACACCCATGAGGCGTTGACCAGCAATATGCGTCGCTTCCACCAAATAGCAGACTACCCTGAGGTAGTGGCTGCTATAGACTGCATGCACATATGCATCAAAGCACCACTCGGTGATCAGGGTAGGGCTTACATTAACCACAGGGGCATCCCCTCCATCAACTGCCAGGTCATATGTGATGCCCAGGGCATTATAATGAATGTATGTGTGCTGGCTGCCCTGGAAGCTATGACGATTACCACATATGGCATCTGACGCAGCTGTACCAGAGTTGTGCCAATTGGGACATCCTCTGGAGCCATGGCTGATGGCACCCATCAGAAATGCACACACACCCGAGCAAGAACGCCATAATGAGACACATGCACAGACCAGACTTATAATAGAATGGGTGTTTGGGATGCTCAGATTACGGTTCCGGTGTCTGGACACATCCGGTGGAGCCTTGCAGTACTCACCAGCTACATGTACTCAATCATATGCTACACAATATGATCCTGCGGAAACAGCTGCAGCAGGAATAGCATGGGGCAGGGCCAAACAGCCCCCCACCAATGCCAAGGCCTTCACAGGAAGAGCGACTCGGAACCGGAACAACCTGAGCCTGCCCCAGTAGGCAGATGGAAGCATGCCCAGTATGCCGAGGCTGCAGCAAAGAGACAATGTATAGCACATACACTGACACAGTAGGGACCCAGTGAATGACACCTCTCTCTAACTCGCACATACAGTAAAAGGGATGCCAAACATGACACTACCTGTGCTTGACCATGTATAGGGAGAGTACTATGTGCATCTGACATAGGCAGCTCTCCAGCACCATCTGCAAGTTTGCCATACCCTCAAGGTAAGGCAATCAACCTACCAATTGCCCAATGCAGTAGAATGTGTCATTACCTGTATCTATGATATGGATGTAAGCATGCATGGGAATTGGGTGGCTGAATATTATGGCAGCAGACACTAGACACCCATAGTGGCACCATGACATCTGTAGCACATACTGGAGTCACCATAGTAGCCAGTACTACACAGGGTGACAAAACCCACTACAGGAAATATGCTGAGTGACATGTGTGTCCATATGACCCACACGCCAGTCAGGGCAGTTCACATATCCAACAACAGTCTCAGCCAGCAGGACAGGTGTAGACAAACCCAGACAGAGCCTGTGCTATGACCCCTGATGATGGCTATGGTTCACCTCCCCCAGGCCTACACAGACAGACTACAGAGGGGCAGGCAGTGGGATGTTAGTTCTGAAGGGTAGGTCAGACAATAATATGTAGGGCAACCAAAGCAACAATCTGTAGTACACTGGTATGCTTCTAGTCAGCATGATAGTTAACAATACAGAATGAACTGGAGTACCTGACATACCAGTACAGTCATAGCAAATGTGTACAAGTGTCACGTGTGCCCCCCACATCCTACATAGTAATATAATAACAGTCAGGTGTGCCCCCCCAACCCTGTGTAGAAATGTAGAAATAGATTGGTGTGCTCCCGTATGTAGCAATGTAAAAACAGTCAGATGTGCACCCCATCCTATGTAGAAATGTAGAAATAGTCATGTGAGCCCCCGCCACCCTATGTAGTAAGGTAATAACAGTCAGGTGTGCCCCCAACCAACCCTGTGTAGAAATGTAGAAATAGACCGGTGTGCCCCCCCATGTAGTAATGTAATAACAGTCAGGTGTGCCCCCCCCATCCTGTGTTGAAATGCAGAAATAATTGGCTGAGCCCCCCTATCCTATGCAGAAATGTAGGAACAGTCAATGCCAAATGCTTGTTGGATACCCTGCAGAAACAGCATGCCATTTGTCGGTGTACAACACCAAGGTCGGCAACTGCAGTGCAAACTACCTGGACTCGGTCCACACATTAAATACAGAAGGCCATACTGGGCATGCTCACACACTTAAACACATGAAGGCCATGTCTGCAAACACCACTGGACCAGACATATCTGGCAGTTGCAGTTGTTAGTGCAGACACTCGTCAGTATGCACCATGCATGCCTTGCACACACAGTGGATAGGAATACAAATATATATGCAAGGACAACACACTATAATAAGCCAAAGTTAGATGAACGTAGATATGTGGAAGAGGGTGACTGTGACAAGGAGCCATCCAGGCCTGTCCCACCCAGCACACAGCCAAAGGGCCCCAAACATATGAGGTTCAGATGTCACTCACCGCAGATACTAGCCGCCAGCATCTGTCAGTATTACAGACTATTGGTGCATGTTCCAGCTGTGAAACATGACTGTACAAGGAAGTAGTCATCTAGCAACTGTATACACGTACCTGTGAAATATATCCCTGTGTTTGCCTGCATGTGGTGTATCAACCTCTAGATGAATGGGTTATGACCCATGCACACACACTGCCCTCCCCATAGCCCTACTATAACAAGCCTGCTGAGGTCATCCACTGTGAAATACATCCTTGGGATAGTTGTAACCCAGTAATCTCTGTGGCACGTACCATAACTTCGTATTGCTGTAGTGTGATAAAATAGTTAGGTAGGAGTTCTATTCCCAGACATGGCAACTGTTTGTCTGTGTGTCTATCTGTATGTCTAGAAAACAATGCTTTTTAGGGTAGTCACACTCCCTACAATTCAAATGCTCATCTTTGGCAAGGCTGCTGATGTCATCTACCTAGAAATACACCCCTGGGAAGGATGTAGCCCAGTAATCTGTGTGGAGGTGGGTGTATGATACCTGGACCCAATGTGGAGCGGGTTTTGCAAATTTATTTTATGGTGGCCCTAGTATATATCACAATGTCCACCACACAGGGATAACAGATGTGAAAGTAAGCGCACCCTGTAACTGCATACTGCTGTAGTGTGATAAATTAGTTAGGTAGCTGTTCTAATCCCAGACATGGCAAATATGTGTGTGTGTCTGTCTGTGTAGAGAGCAATGCTTTTTAGGGTAGTCACACTCCCTACAATTCAAATGCTCATCTTTGGCAAGGCCGCTGATGTCATCCACCTAGAAATACACCTCTGGGAAGCATGCAGCCCAGTAATCTCTGTAGCGTGTTCTGTAACTGCATACTGCTGCGTGTGATAAATTTGTTAGGTAGCTGTTCTAATCCCAGACATGGCAAGAGTTTGTGTATGTCTGTCTGTGTAGACAGCAATGCTTTTTAGGGTAGTCACAATCCCTATAATTCAAATGCTCATCTTTGGCAAGGATGCTGATGTTATCCACCTAGAAATACACCTCTGGGAAGCATGTAGTGTGTCCTGTAACCGCATACTGCTGCAGTGTGATAAATTAGTTAGGCAACTGTTCTAATCCCAGACATGGCAAGTGTGTCTGTCTGTGTAGAGAACAATGCTTTTTAGGGAAGTCACATTCCCTACAATTCAAATGCTCATATTTGGCAAGGCTGCTGATGTCATCCACCTAGAAATACACCCTGGGGAAGGGTGGAGCCCAGTAATCTCTGTAGCGCGTCCTGTAACTGCATACTGCTGTAGTGTGACATAGACCTCTGGTAGAGTTCTATACCCACCCATGGCAATTCTGGATGTTTTCTGTGTGTTTCAATGTCTGTGTAGGGAGCAATGCATTTTAGGCTAGTCACACTCAGTACATTTCAAATGCCCTACTTTGGCAATCCTGCTGATGTCATTCATTGTGAAATACACCTTTGGGGAAAGAGATCTCCAGCATTCCATGTGGTGTGTCCTACAACAGCTCCATGCTGTAGTGTGATATAGACCTCTGTTAGGGGTTCTATACCCACACATGTCGGTTGTGAATGTTTTGTGTGTGTGTCACTGTCTGTGCAGGGAGCAATGCATTTTAGCCTAGCCACAATCACTACAAGTCGGAAGTCCTACTTTGCCAATCCTGCTGATGTCATCCAATGTGATATACACCTCTGGGGAAGAGGTACTCCAGTCATCTCCGTGGCACATACTATAGCTGCATAGTGCTGTAGTGTAATAAACTAGTTAGGTAGGGATTCTTTTCCCAGACGTGACAGGTGTGTGTAACTTGTATCCTGTGTGGAGGTGGGTGTGAGTGCATGATACCTGGACCCAATGTGGAGTGGGTTTTGCAAATTTCTTTTATGGTGACCCTAGTATATATCACAATGTCCACCATACAGGGATAACAGATGTGAAATAGCCGAGACGTTGGGGTGCATCCATACCCATACATGACATCAAGGCCAGGCAATCACAGTTAGCAACCCCAGTATTACCAAGAGCACACTCTCAACCCATGTCCCATACACACACACATACATGCCTAGGCAAGAGCCAATATGTGGGTAGTACACTGCATATTGGCCACTGATACTAACTATGGATTGATTGCAATGGGCTGCAGAGGGCAAGGTACCCTGTCCATCTGTCCAACAGGCATGTACATGCAGACAGTGCAAGTTCCCCACTGAACACCTGTGGTGCCATCACGTATCCCACAAAGGACATACCATGCCTGAAAACATGCCCTGTATGGACAGATGCCACTGACACCAGGGAATGCAGTTAGCATGCTATCAATGTAGGTGCAGGGTAAACCTGCCATCCATTACCAGTTTCCACCACAAGTGGCCAAGACTGGCACATCTGCTGATAATCTGTGTACTAAACATGGGCCAGACACCCCAGGTACAGTTTCACATGTCACTGTACATGCATGTGGGAGGTGTGCACATCCCAGACACCATCCATATCATGGACTAATGAACACATACAAGGCAAATGATGCACAGTATTGGCCACAGGCAAAAGTCACCCAGGTGACTGGATGGGGGATACAATACCCACCTGTGTGGGCAAATGCAGAAACCACAGCCCTGAGCCACAATGCTGACCATTGTCATGTGGCTTGATGCCAAGGTATACCCATCACCTAGCCTTGTATAGCTGTCTGGCACAGTTGGCATCACACACCCGTGCAGAAATGCACCCATGCATGTCAGTACTGGCACCCTGTGTGTTTGTTGTATGATGCGTATGATCACATCCACACTCACTACAACCTCCACTGGCATATTGAAGCATGCTGTCTGATGTCAGACACCTCTCCATACCCTTTGCCCATATCACCTCTGTATGACCCCTGTGGAGCATGTGATATCTGCACAGTATTGTGTTGTGGCAATCTCAGCAGTGATGGGTTGTATTCCTAACCCTGCCAAGTGTGTCAATGTGTGTGTCCCTGTGAGAACGTGGCTGTGTTATCGCTGGCAACTGTACATGTGGACAGGCATGTGTACTACATCTACCATATAGCTACCATATCCCTGTTGCAGATGTCACTCGCCATCACATATACGTTCGGAGGGCTCCACAACATGTAACCTATGTGGTGCATCCAATAACTGCATAGAAATGGGATAGCACGACAGTTGGCAGGGGTTTGATACCCAGTGCTGGTAGGTGTGTGACACAAACATGCTTAGGTTTTACACTCCCTCCCCACCCTGACATATCTTTGCCTCTGTCTGCCTCTCTCACTCCCTCTCTGGTGGATGTGGAGACCTACACCTGCTTTGCTTAGGCAGAAGCATGTGTATTTTCAGTGATGCACATGATCAGCTGATGGCCTCTGCACAAATTGCAACCCTCCCCTAGCTGACTGCATGTAGAACAGCTGTGGTAACATTCCCATAGGCAATTGCATGGAAACACACTCCAATATCTCGGAACATCATGTTGGTGTTGGCCCTTTTCATTCACTGTGAGCAGGAACTAGATCTGTTGTTTGGCAAACAACATCTCAGATGGATTGGGGATTTACCTCTAACAACATACACTGTGGAAACAGGGCAACACACAGGAGGGTGATGTGCCTGACCTGACTGCAGACTGTAAGTGCTGCTATAATGCATGTGGAGTAATGTTGGTTTAACAGTGTGTGGGTGGATATGCCTGTCCTACATGTTTTAATACCTGCCATGTCAGTTCTATGTTTATGAGGAATCTGCATCTGCAGGGTCATCTGCAGACTGGGCAGCATATTGTGCCCTTGGTTTCATGTGTTACCCACAGATAATGTATCTATGAACTGCAGAAGGTAGTGTGAGGATTGCAGTCTGTAGATGGTGAAAGCCGTGACAGTTACTGACTTCATATCCTTCATAGGATACATGTTGCAACAAACCCTGTTACAACAGTAAATGTATGAGGTTATCACAGCAACATGTCAATATTGGCCCTGTGTATGCACCTCCAGCCACAACTCTGTCAACCTATGTACATATGCTGTGCATTAAGAGGTGCATATATGCTGTACACCATCATTAGTGCCATCATATCTGATAGCAAGCCAGTGAGATATCAGAATGCTACACGTTATGTACAGTAGGGGTTATATTTGATGACATAACCTGGACATTCTGTGGTCATTTGTACAGTACTGAGGTCTGTGTACCTATGGTGAATGTCAACAATGTTATTATTAATATGTTCTTTAGCCTGTGTACAGACTGTGGCAGATGTTATTGTTATAGGTCCCATCCTATCTGATGTTTCATGCTGCTTCACTGTATGTTACTGTATTGGTTTACATGTTTGCAGGGCCATACACACACATGTCCCATACCACAGACAGCCAGCAGACCAAACCATGCAGCAGCTTAGTATATGTAGGGGTAGTCTGTGAGTGGCACATATGAGGATGGTGTTGAACAGATAGTCCATACGTTGTAATTTTATGCTAGCTTACCATATGTGGCTGTGCTCACATTGATTGTGGTTATGCACTTTCCCACAGGTGTATCTTACCCTGTGCTGTGACATGCCTGCAGAGCCTGCTCTATATGCAAGTACATGTGCATTCCCCCATAGGAGATGTAGGCCAGTGTTGAGCCAGTCTGCCTGTAGCCTGCACAGTGCATTGTTACATGCCTAGCAGCTTACTGTACTTACCCAGTGAGATGTCATGTGCAGATACTTGCCGGGATGTATGGCTGCCGGGCCTCCCTTAACAGTCATGTATGTCAGACAGAGTAGTGGGATGCTGTACAGATGTATGTCAATATTTAGTGGGTAGCATGCGGCCATGGTACCCCTGTACCAGCAGTTATTATGTGTCAGGCCAGACAGGGGTGTGTGAATGCATAACCTATGATGGCATATGTATACCAGTCATTATGTGTTATACCCATCTACATGGCTAACATCCATATTGCCATGCATGGTACACAGGTTTTGCACTAAGGGGTTCTGTGTATACTTCTGGACTGTAAATAGTGTTTCAGAATGTCCACATATATTGGTCAATATCTGTGCTGCAGTCCACAGGGGCATTACATGCCAGCAGTGGTACTTTACTATGATGTCTTTAGGATGTCTGTCAGTAGCCAATGTGGAAAGCAGATGTGACTTACCACACACAACATGTCTGTGAAGACAATCCCAATTACAGTAGCAATAGTCTACTAATATACCTGCTATACATATCTGCCATCCACTTGCACTATGACATTGGGACTATAGGATCTGGGGTAGGGCTACACTCCATGTCCAGGACATGTGGTGAAAATATTTTACATATAATCATCCAGATATCTATATATATATATATATATGATTACACATATACATATCGGCATATATGGATGGGTATGTATATGTACATAGATATGCATACACACACCCAGATATATACATATACAGAGCAATATGTGTCCACACATATACAGATAGTGATACATATATGTATGGATATCTACAGATATATCGACAGTAGTAGGTATATCGGAATAGATATATATGCACATATAGTTTTATATATATATATATATATATATATATATATATATATATATATATATATATATATCTATATATATATATATATATATATATATATATATATATATATATATATATATATATATATATATATATATATACCAACATAACTAGGCATATCTGTACACATAGGATGTGCATACATATATAGCTATATAAACATATATCTATATGTATATATATATATATATATATATATATATATATATATATACACATCTGTATAGATACACATATATATATATATATATATATATAGATATGTCTACATATGTACATATGAAGAGATGTTCACATGGCCATATATATGTAGCACTATACAGATGTGTATACAGATATATGTATGTGTATAGCTGTGTATGTACATGTGGACATCTATACACCTATGATATGTATACAACCATATACCTGTCATGAGTAAACGTCACGGTTGTGTATACCCTCCCACATATATCCCACCATATGTATTTGCTATGTGTACATTATGATAAAACAACATATGTGATGCAACAGTCATATTAATGACAAGGACTACACAATCTTGGAAGTATAGGCAATTGTTCAATACTACTCAATATGTGTAATGGCAGCTATATTGGTTAAACAACAGGTGTCTCCACAGTGGTCATGGAGTAGTGGTTAAGTGTTGTGACTTCAGTGTAAAAGGTCCTGAGTTCAAGACCTGCAAGGGCTGCTCATTTTGTTGCTGGGCAGAACAAGGTCTGTTGGATACAGAGTGGTTAAGGCAGTGCTTGTACAATGTAAGCCACACATGTCAGTATCATGACATTGCTAGGTAGTTGTCTAGTCCCAGTGTTGGCAAGTAACAGTGTGCGTGTATGTGGATGGGTCTACATCAGGTTGCAGGGTATACATGCCTCAGCGGGCCACCTGTCCATGTGGTACAGGCACTACCCAGAATATTAACCTGTGAAATGTGTTCAACTATACCCCAGATATGTCACTGCCATGGTGTCAGCACAGTGACATACCCCGTTGTGCAATATGATTTGCAGACCATCCTCGTGCTGACATATGTACACCTACAACACAACTGCATATCATTTTAGAGACCACAACCAAGCAGTGTTACTAACAGCTAGAAGGCATCATTGCTGGATGGCTACACTACCTGCCAAATATGCCTCACACTGTACACCCTACAACATGTTACACTGCAAGACTGTGGTACACTGGTGTGCAGTCACCATGTGCATCAGAACCATATCAGCCTGTCCCTGCATCGATGGTATGGATGACAGGGATGGGGCACAGGTATCATCATATGCACATACCATCCTCCCTGCTGACACATGTACACCTACAACACAATTGCATATCATTTTAGAGACCACAACCAAGCAGTGTTGCTAACAGCTAGAAGGCGTCATTGCTGGATGGCTACACTACCTGCCAAATATGCCTCACACTCTACTCCCTACAACATGTTACACTGCAGAACTGTGGTACACTGGTGTACAGTTACCGTGTGCATCAGAACCATATCAGCCTGTCCCTGCATCAATGGTATGGATGACAGGGATGGGGCACAAGTATCATCATATGCACAGGGCATCCTCATGCTGACACATGTACACCTACAATACAATTGCATATCAGTTTAGAGACCACAACCAAGCTGTGTTACTAACAGCTAGAAGGCATCATTGCTGGATGGCTACACTACCTGCCAAATATGCCTCACACTCTACACCCTACAACATGTTACACTGCAGGACTGTGGTACACTGGTGTACAGTCACCATGTGCATCAGAACCATATCAGTCTGTCTCTGCATCGATGGTATGGATGACAAGGATGGGGCACAGGTATCATCATATGCACAGGGTGTGGTGTTGGTCTGCCAGAGGCCGAGGGTGGGCCATACATTTGACATGATGTGTGTGGGTGAGGGGTGTACTCTGGGGAGCTGGCTGAAGAGATGTGGTGTGTGTAGGTATGAGACTGTCCTAGGTGTGTTTGCATAGTGTCTGGGTATGCATGTACACAGTTCTGCCTTGTGGCTGCCCTACACAGGTGTTTATGGACAGCTGCAGATATACATGGCAAGATGTGCAGTTCACTGCCTCCAGCCACGGACACATAGACTGTGCCTGCCAGGGGTTCCGCAGGCACGGGCAGGTACAGGCATTGAAGTGCTACTTTCACCTGCTGATGACATTTGTCCACTGGTGCTATGTCCCTCCTGGGAATGGCCAGGAGGGAGTGCACGTGACCTGCTGTGGTGTGGTCAGCAAACATCCCGCACTGCCGGGGCTGCTACTGCCACTACAGGAGCCCCATGGTGTCCTAGCATGCCCATGTTGACTGCCAGTTGTTGGTATTGCTGGCCCATGTCCATGCAGGCGTCGCCGCATCCCCACCACATGTTGAAGCATGGACACACCATGGCTGATGAGGGCCATCATCTCATCATGCCATCTGTCCGCTTGCTCAGTAGAAGCACGGATGGCACCCGACAGTTCATGGAGGTTGTCACTTACAGATGCAAGAGCAGCCCTCTGCAGCCTAAAACCCTGTCTGGTGTAATGCTCAATATGTGCGTGCTTCACCATTACAGCCTGGAACATGCTTCTGCTGGTTGCAGCTATGTTGCCTATGCCAAGGGCATGATGTCCAGCGGCCCTACCATGAGCACCCTGTGACATCTGCCTATGTGGCAGCCTTCTAGACATCCGGCTATGCCCGCTGTGACTGGACACAGTAGACATGGTTACCACACTTTCCTGTGCACTGCCACCGAATGCCAGCTGTCCCTCTGCTATGGCCCTGGTGATGGGGTGTGTATAAGCACTGTAACTGTGTGTGGGGGTGGGGGGCTAAAAAGGGTATGTCAAATGTTGACACAGTGTCGGCCCCTGACAACCCCACCTGTGCCTCAACATTATCATTATCATTATCATCATCATCATCATCAGTGTCTGTATGGACACCTACATCAGATTGGATGCAGGAGGGACCCTGACCCACCTCGCCACCAGTAGGGGAAAACAATAACCGCACTTTAAAACATGTACAGCATTGCTTAACAGTACACAGACACACACACACACACACACACACACACACACACACACACACACACACATACACACACACACACACACATACAGGTGAGGTTGCACAATGATCGTACACGCAGTCCTCCTATTACCCATCTTCCAACATGCAGAACATATGGTACAGAACAGCATGCAGTTCAGCTATACTCCCTCCATGCTAGCAATGGTATACATGCGCATGATGCATGTTCTGTGACTAGGTGATGCCCCTTCCCCTGGATGCCACTGCAACCATGTACACAGTATTGTTGTGCACCTTTTCTGCACCCTGCCATGTACTGTGCACCACAACTCACAGGTTTACAACCCATTGCGGAATTTGTAGTACTGTGTCAGTTATGTCAGCTGTACCTCTCACAGCCCCTATGTGTTTCAGCAACACATACCTGGGATGATATGTGGACTGTTGTCATTGGTGAATGCCTGATTTACAGCTGTCAACATCAACAGACCATGTATGACCACTGCAGAAATGCTTACACTGACAACCATCAGAGTATACTGTGGCTATGGGGGGTGTACATACCTTTATTGATTTTACACACACATCCATGATCTGCCATGCAACCACAGCACTGCATATCCTAGCAGTGCACAAGCCTGGTATGTAACATATGTCCTGTACTTTCACGTGCAGTGTCTACAGATTGTGTTAGATTTGAGGCTGCTGACCGCAATGCATACTCACCATGTGGGCATATGTGTGCACACCCTTATTGTGATGGTTTATCACACCTCTTGTTGTGTGTACTACAGCAGTCACTGCTCATGGAAGGGGTATACCAGCGTGGGCCTTCTGCAATTGCCAGTGTATGTTCAGCCTACCCTACACATGTCCCCCTAGTCTGCATGATTGCAAGATCTACTCATGTGCACATCCCATGGTGTTCACACAATGCCATCACTATTGCAGTGTGGGTAGGGTTACAGTGGCCACAGGTCCTGAACCTGACTATATGCAGATAGAGCCATTTCTACCATTCTTAGGATCCCTGCTGCAGTGTACTGGTGTTTCATGCTGAGACCACCCCTCCCTCAGATTTTATGCAGATGCATGACAGGTAAGCACTACACATTTGTCAGTTTGCAGTGTCCCATACACTGAACACCACATGCTGCAGCTTAGACCCACATGATAATGTGGACTACAGTAACACCATATGCCATAGTGTATTTCAGCAGCAGTTGGCATTGCCCTACAGGTATATACACTGGTGTTGCACTGTATATGGGTGTTGTTCAGAACATGTCACTACTGTAGGCTATGTCTACCAACAGTATGTTACCCCCTGTGGACACATTCCACAATGACAGGATGTTAGTTGTCATGCAGGTGTGTGACATACCCTTTCAATACCCCATCATGGTTGCACCTGTGAGACCATGCATTTCACAGCAACAATACATGCACATGTACAGCATGCATTCAGGGTAGGTGTGTTAGATGTGTGCATGGAATATACCATCACCATTACATGTCCAGTGTGTTGGCATGCATCTACATAAGACATACAAGCTACAGGCGCTACCTTGTTGTTACCCCGGAGAGACCTACATAATTGGGGGAGAGATGCAAATGTCAGTGGCCACACCTGTGGCACTGCTACAGGCTGGGTGCAGTACTACCATACATCAACCATAAATTGCCACAATACTACTACATCTGGATATCTGTTTATCACTACAATGCAGCAGCAACAAAAAAAAAAAAAATATATATATATATATATATATATATATGACTTATCAGATATGCATGATCTATCTGTACCACTGCAGATATTTACACAACAGTAGTCTTACTGATGTGCCCTGTGTCCTTACCTGCACGTTCCTCAGCTGGTGTGTGGGTGGCACCCACCTCCACGAAGAGGGTCCAGTGGTTGATGGTGTTCTGGACGGGCAGGTGCCACTAGGCTGGCCAGGAGCTCCTCCACATGTGTCGGGGGGATGGATGGCATGCCCCCCCATGGCAAGTTGATCCCCCCAGACTGCGGCAGCACGCCAACAGGCATTGCGAAGCAGGTCGCTGCAATGATGCCGGACCTGCTCATAACTGTGGTTATGCAGGCCTACATCATTGACGCTGTGGACTAGATCGTTCCACAGGGCGTTCCGCTCCTGCTGGTCATGGGCTGTCTTGCCAAAGAGAACCTGGTAGTGCTGAACCAGGTGGTTGATAATGACCTCATTCTCCTCCTCTGAATACATGGGCAACCTGATGTCTGACATTTTGCCTGAAAGACATGAAGATGGAAACAGGCCTGAGCAACTTATATGGTAAGGTTATCACAGTTTGTAATACACATCTCTGTCACTCCCCCACCATATCAGCTTCAACAGACTGTACACACAACTCATTAGGTATGACTACAGCTTAACTAATGTTTGAACAGATTGTGTATTGTACCACATCTTCTGCTATGTGATTGTAGCCATGTCCCCTGTGTGGACACTAACATTGCTGGCCTGTTACAGACTTCACTTGCATGCCATTGTCAGTGCCACTATGGTTACATATATGCCAGTGGTATGGCTGCTCTGAGATTGCTGCACATCTGACAGTCTGTATTATTGGGGGGATCTATGCATGCTGTTGGGCATGTACTGGGATTGTGTAGACTATTGCTACCAACAAATGTACTATAACAGTGACACAATAACATGTATATGTTCCATTGGCCAGCTGATCCACCTTTCCACACCCACCTGACCAGGATACCTGGCCACATCACATGTGTGTGCCAACCTGGGGCCTCCTCATGTACTGTTACAGCAATACCATCAGGTGGAACCACCCAGGAGATGTCACCCCCCTGCCCAGGGCACACACCAACATGTTCCTGTCATTTGAGCTCAGGTCTAGGGTCTGTTCCATACCAGGCTCCACAGACACATGAAGGATGTGCTACATCAGTCTGAGGCACCCAGTACACATTCACATGGCCAACATGCTCCTCCTGCTCAGCCATCAGACCCGGCACCTTCAGGACATGGACTGTTGTTGTGAGTGGCAGTTGGTGGAAGCCTTGTTCGCATATTGGGGATCATGAGGCGTCCACATCACAGACCACACACACCATTCACGGTCTTTACACACCATGTGTCACATACCACCCCTGATGTAGACTGTCCTCTATATCTACCACTCCTGGTAATCTCTTTCTCTCTCTCTCTCTCTCATATATATATATATATATATATATATATATATATATATATATATATATATAGATAGCTATGTTGTATCTGTTTAGATATTAATATATTTACACACACACACATACATCTAGATGTTGGTATACATTCTCTGTACTGTTTCATGACTGGGCTGGATGTTATGTTTCTGAATACATCAGATTTATGTATATCTGGCATGGCTTAGTGGTAAATCATGTTGTCTATGGTGTGTTCGAGCCTTACAGAGGCTATTTATTTTGTTGCTGGGCAGAACACAGCCAGTTTGCACATGTTTGTGTGGCGGTAAGCAATGCTAACTTCCAGTTACAGTTTCTTACACTCAGTTAGCTTCTACATTGCTTCACCTGTGTAGGCAGTGCTTACCCCCACGCAAACACACTTAAACACACTTACTAGTGCTTACATATGCTTACTACTGCTTATTTGTTCTTAAACTTGCTTACTAGTGCCTTATTCATTATGACACTGACACTTCGCATGTGCATTTCCTGCAGTACTCCAGTTCATAAATATATGTTATGTAGTGGGTTTTGCAACAAAAATACTGGTTATAACATGCTTTGACATGTAAAATAGACTGTGCTGCAGTGGGACTCGAACCGGGAATGCCTGCTCATTAGGCAAATGCTCTGCACACTACACTATTGCTGTGCTGCTTCATTTGCATATATCTTCCTTGTTATCCTCTTCAGCCTTTTAAGCTGCTTTAACCATAGCTATGAGATAGGCACACCCGCACACCTACTGTTAGCTGTACTTGGATTTTTAAAAAACAATAAAGGGGTTTCTTCATTTAATTTTTCTGTACTGTTGCTGTTGTACACATGGGGAACTGTTGGTGGGGATATGCAGACACCTATTAGTGGTCTCACTCATTTCTTACCACTTTCTGCTGTTCTACATTGCAGGGGGGTGTTTATTCTGAGAGCTCTGCTCTTAGACACACCCCCTGCACTCGTACATGCTCCATGTAAGCCTAGGAGCTCGGGCAGCACACCTTATTAATATGCATGGCGTGCTGCCTTCTTGCTCCTAAAGGGGTGCTTCCGTGCAGGACTACGCCAGCTCTGCGTGGGAGTTTAGTAAATATGGTGGAGTATCTTATGAGTTAATGTAGAGGATTAATGCTGCTGTTTCTTAATTCAAAAGATGCAGGGTATAAAGCCTTTCCACTCTCTTTTTTTCCTTTTTCAGTTTTAGGTAATATTTTACATTGTCCCTGATGCCTTATGCTGGTGCAAAGAACTAATATTCTGTGTGGGAGGTGGAAGAGTGCAAAGTTTGAATTTTATTTAGTGTCTTTACAGCACAGCATTTAGAGTATCCCAGATATTTAGTATTCCACCATCAAAATATTGCAGGATTTATTCTTTAGTCTAGTTGACTGTGGAGGCGGAACTGCCCCCAACACAAGTATAAGTGTGTGTGTTTGTGTGTATGTATAAAGAGAGAGAGAGATAGAGGAGCACTTTATAAAAAATAAATAAATAAATACACTTTATGCATTGCTGCTTAGCTAGGGTTAAACTATTCTTGGCGTCATAAAGTGTGCTCTTCAAATTTTCCCTTAGAACTAGCCAGTTTTTTAGTTTTACCACTCAAATCTGTTTCTTTGAACTCAGCACTTGTTCAGAACTTGTTGTAAGCACTAAATAAGCTACAAATTACTACAGCATTCAACTTTCCTCACTTGTCTAGAGGAAAACAGTTTTTAGTACTTTATAAATAAGCACCTATCCAGGCATGTCTAAGGGTCAGGTCCCAGTGTTTTCTCCTGTCTACCTGATGAATCTGGGCATCATGCAGCAATTGCCTCATGTACACAGACATCTCCTCCTACCAACCCAACAGGACAACTTGTGAGAAATGCACTTATATAGCCAAACTGGAAGCAAAGCTCTCTTCACCCAAGACTGGACTAGACAGTCAACAGGAGAAGGTAAACACTTGTGCCACACCACACTCATCACACAGTCCATCAAAACCTACACCACCAAAACACACACACACAAGCACAAAACACACACCTACATTTGCAGAGGCTCTCAGTAAAAATATGCCCAAACAACCGAGACCTCCAAGGCAGAAATGCAAGCAACCTCCACCCCCCCCCCAACACAACCCAAATGACACATAGCCCACATACTCAGTGTGCCAGTCAACTACAGCCCATAAGGCATAACGTACCCAACACTCTAGTCATAGGTGATGCTATAATCAGGCACACTGATGTTCCACTCACCAGGCTAAACAAAGAGAAAGTTACTGTCAGCTGCCTGTCATGTGCCAGGATTCGCCACATAATGCACGCATTCAGGTTACTCCACAACAAGTACAAGTATGACTCTGTCATTGTCCATGTTGGTGTGAATGACCTGAGACGTACCTCCCTGGACTACATGAAAAGAGACATGGAGGAGCTCTCCAATCTTGTAGCCCAGGCAGGTATGACCCTAGCCCTGAGTAGCATCCTGCCATCACCCAGAATGATACCACAGTACAAGGACAAAATGATTGACTTTAACAATTGGCTAAGCTTCTGGTGTAATTCTACGGGAATTCAGTATCTGTCTGCCTGGGATGACATGATCGACAGACCACGCTGCTTTGCCAAAGATGGCCTGCATCTGTCGCCCTTGGGATTCTGGATACTGGCAAAGGCTCTTGCCACCCCTATAGTGTCTTTTTTAGGCAAGGTTCAAATGACAAATTCACCACCGCAACTGGTACAAGCAAGCAAAATCTGAGGGTAATGCTACTCAGTGCTACAAGTCTAAACCTCAAAATGCACACACTCGAGGCATTCTTTAAAATGGAGAACATCGACATGTGTACAGAGACAGAGACCTGGTTCAAAGCTCCAGAGAGCACCCCTGCATTACCAGGCTATAATTCATACCACACCTTTCGGCCACCAAACCCAGACCTATCCACACCTCCAGGCTAGTTGCTCAGCATAATGCATCTGAGATTATCCAAGTGCAACTAACTCTGGGCAAAACCACAATCCAGATTGTAGCTTGCTACAGACCCCACACCATGCCCCAGGATTCCATTCCTCTTTTCTTGATACACTGGAAAATATTAAGGTACAACCCAACACCCTAATAATGGGTGATTTCAACTACCCGGCTATTAACTGGGAAAATTACTGATGTACCAACTCTTTTTTTCAACGTTTTCTGGAAATCATCAATTCCAATGCCTTGGATCAACTTATCCACACCCCCACCAGGGGCAGCAATATCCTAGACCTGGTCATCACCAACATGGACGACTGGTGTGCCACACCAGAGGTCAGCTCCTTGTTGGTCAGATCTGACCACAAGCTAATCATCCTAGACATCCTCATCCCACTCCCACCCCCCCCCCCCAATTAGGAAATAAAATGTAAAAATTTCTCCAAAGCCAACTTCACGCTTCTTAAGACAGAAGTGGCAAACTTCATGACACCCATGCAGATGGAACTTAGAGGTACGACTGCTGAATCCTGCACAAATGCACTTTATAAGCACTTACACGAGTGCATGGATCGTGCTATCCCTAACAGAACCAAGACGCTTTCCTCCAAAAAAAGGAAGCCAATATGGTGGTCTTCTGCCATAAACAAACTCTACAACAGAAGAAAGAAACTACTGCAAAAAAGAGTAAAATCCCACGATTGGAGGAACTCCCTGGTCAGCCTCAGTAAGAAGCTGAGATCCCTCATAAAATCCCCCAAAGCTAGTGATCAAAACAAAATTGCCACTTATTCTAAAGACAACCACAAAGCATTCTATAGCTATGTCAAGAATCTCAATGGCAACACTCAGATCTGCTCTGAGTTACAGCACAATGACACTAAATATACAGAACCAACTGATATTGCCAACATCCTGGCAGATAGGTACAATGCTAACTTTACCCCACTCTCACCCCCTAAAGGGCCCATCTTTATACCGGAAGAATGCAAAGTTCCTATAATCATGGCTGCACAGGTAAAAACCTCACTCTCCAAAGCCAAGACCACAGCATCCATGGGACCTGACAACATCCCAGGCTGCCTTCTACATGAACTACAGAATGAACTGGCACCCCACCTAAGTACCATGTTCAATCATAGCCTCACCTCAGGCTTTGTGCCCATTGAATGGCGCACTGCAATGGTTATCCCACTCCACAAAGGGGGGGCCACAACAGACCCCAGGAACTACCACCCCATTAGCCTGACGGGCCTGGTCTGCAAGGTCATGGAACATATCATCATGGAACTCATAAAGAAAGACATTGGAGATTTCCAAACACTGGACCCCACACAGTTCTGGTTTGTAAAAGGCAGATTATGTCTCCTAAACCTGACAGACTTCTTTAAAGCAGTCACCAAAGCCACAGATGAGGGTAAGGTGGTTCACACAGCCTATCTAGATCTTGCCAAGGTGGTCAACACCATCCCCCACTCTGGAATTATAGATAAAGTCACTAAACTAGGTATAAATCCCTATGTCACAAGATGGGTTTCCAACTGGCTTACTGAAGGAATCCACACTGTGAAAGTAGCAGACTCCAAATCAGACTTCAGACCAGTGACAAGTGGAGTACCACAGGGTTCAGTCCTGGGTCCTCTCCTGTTTGGTATCTACTTCTCTGAAGTACAGGCTAACACAGAAGGTCTTTGGCTAACTAAATTCGCAGATGACTGCAAACTAGGTGCCATAATTGAAACTCCTAATGATGTGGACATCCTACAAAAGGGCCTCACTGAGACAGATGCCTGGTGTCAAAACCATGGTCTCAAGCTCAATGCCAAAAAGTGCATTGTCATCTGCTTTGGTAAAAACTCTGTACCCATAAACTACCACATAGGCGGTAGTCTACTTAACACTAAAAGTGTGATAAGAGACCTTGGGACACAGGTGGACAGTAGTCTCTCCTCTGATAATCACATTGTCACAGTGGTCAGGAAATCCTTCTACATGGCACACCTCATCACAAAAGGTTTCTCATCCAGAAAAAAAGAGGTCATTGTTCCCTCTACTCATCACTCATTAGACGCATTATAGAGTACAACGCTCCTTTTGGTATGTACCTCACAAGACATCTACAACAACTGGAAAGGCCACAAAAATACCTCACAAACAGTATTACTGGCCTCAAACAGATGATCTGTGCAGACCGTCTCAAAAAACTCCAGCTTTACTCCGTCGCATATCGCCTACTTAGAGCTGTTGGACATGCTCCACTTAAAGAAATCCCAATCCCTCAGAGCTACATGCTCTAGGGACCTAAATCTTGTCACCACAATAAACAGAACATGCTGGAGGGATAGATTCCTGTCCCAGAGACTTCCCATACCCTGGAACAGGCTACCTGTCTATGTCAAACAGAGCTCCTCATTAGCACTCTTCAAGAAAAATCTTGATGATTGGATGGGTAATAGGAAATTCTCCCCGGGGATCACTTCTGTAGTTCTGCTTGACAGGGGCACAGGAAAATAATTTTCTTGGGTGGCGAAAGCCAGGGTACCTTTTTGGCTAGGCTTGTATAGGCCCTAAGACCAATAGCCTAGTACCTACCTATGAACCTATGATCTATATAGATAGATGGGATCCAGGCACATGCTCGACTAGCATATGTCCAAATCACAAAACATCGAACACACATACATGAAAGTGCTTAATATCAACAAGTGCTTCTGTGTATGTGTGCCTGTTTCGTAGATCGAACTACAGTGCGGGTAAGGGAAAATTCCCTTTTCCCCACTGTAGTGCGATCTCGGACAGACAATAATAAAGTCGGGGGGTGTGGTGGGCATAGCCCCCTACGTGTTGGGGATGCAGGGGGGCAAAGCCCCCCTGCAGAAACGTAGATTTTTTTTTTTGAGCTACACATACAAGGAAGCCCTTTTCGATGTTAAGCGCTTTCGTGTATGTGTGTTCAATGTTTTGTGATTCGGACATATGCTAGTCGAGCATGTGTCCTAGACCCAGATAGATACACTAACACAAACAGCCCCCCCCATCTGAATGTACTCGCACACACTACCTCAAACTACCCCCACCACAATCTCCAATGCAGACAGACACACAAACACAAACTCACACTTGCAGCCCCATACATATAAATACTCATTCACCTCCAACAATACCTGTCTACTAAACTACCTGGTAATTCTAATTATCTCTGCCATGATGGGTATACATTAGCTTTTGGCTGTGTTCATTAACATGAGCATCCGTGACTGGCTGTGTTAATTTACATAGACATTTCTGGGGAAAGCACAGGAGTGATTCGCATATACCTCTCTCCTGGAATGCCTCATTAGCATTTAGCACTATTGTGGAGACAGCCCAATGTGATGCTGAATGTCTTCATGTTAAAGGAACGTGGTATGGCTGTCTCTGAACAGGAAATGGTTCCTGTAAGATACACATCATGTAAACTTCACAGCAACATTTCTGAATTTCACACTTAGTTTTCTCTGTGTTGTGCATACTGCAAGGACATGTAAAATCCATAACTAGAGCCCTGGAAAGACAATGCTAGGAACAACAATAAATGTATGTTTTTTTCACAGGGAAATTAGGGAAATGGTCTTTCATATTTAACAACAGATTGTGGGAAATTTGAATTGTTACTATGCACTTTAGTCCTTACTGTTTTTTTTTTTTTTTCTTCAGAAAACTGGAACCATTCCCGGATGATCCAGCAGACTGCTAGTTTTTATGTGATATCCTGAGATGAGACTGCAAAGTCTCACTCAGGGTATCATCCTCAAACAAAATATGAAAATATCTCCTAATTAAGGAAAGACTTTTCTTCATCCCTTGGGCATATCTGTTCATGAAAGACTTCTTGCAAGTTTCATCTGTTTCAGGAGAAACAGGAGCTACAATTGTGTAAGTAAAGCTTACCATAACAGAAGATGTTTGAACGATCACTGCTACAGTAGCTTTAGCTATATAGGTTATATCCTACTAAATATAAAACAGCTGTCCAGCTTCCAAAACTTCAGGGCACCTTTCATGCACAAAAACTGTTAGGAAGCTTGAGCCAAGTTTAGGTGCAAAACCCTTCATTGCTTTCCTGCAAGCAAAGATAGACAGGCTGAGCTTTTAAAGGACAACGCTAGAAACAACAACAAAAAAAAATTAAATAAATACCCAGACCCTGGAATAAAAAAAATACCAGAAGCAAGGGGATGAAGGGAGAGTGGCCACTGCAGCAGGGATTATTTGAACATCTACTGTTATGGCAAGTTTTACTTACACAGCTGTACTATGTTCATCATATTGATCATTGTTGCAGTAGCCTTAGCTATATGTGTAGATGATCTTAGGTGACTACATCTAGGATGTGGAAGGATAAAAGCACAGGAGCCCCTGGAGAATTGTCCTATCAAAAATTGATCTGGACCTAAAGAAGGAATCAAGTGTATAGTGCTTTGTAAAAGTAGTACAGGGGACCTAGTAGCAACTTCTAGAATACTTCTAGAATCCAACCCTTTCCAAAAAGCCATAGATGAAGCCAAGGCCCTGGTAAAGTGGGCCTTGACCCTGCCCGGAATAATTTTGTTATGGTGAATGGTTCTAGCAATGCTTGATCTGGACCTACACAATGAATCAAGCTTATAGATGACGCCAAGGCCCTGGTAGGGTGAGCTTTGACCTTGTCTGTAATAATTTTGTTATGGTGAGTATAACAAAATGTAATAGCCTTAGACAATCATTGGAAATGGTCTGTTTTGACACAGATTGTACCTTCTTACCTTCACAAGAAATGAACAATTGATCTGAAAATCTAAAATATTCAACTCTGTTAAGACAGTAAGCTAGTTGTCTGTGGACATCCAAGGTATGGAGTATCCTTTCTCCCTCATTTTTAGATTCAGGAAAGAAAATGGGAAGATGGATAGTTTGGCTTAAAGAAAACTTGGATACCACTTTAGGCATAAAAGAATGATTAGTTCTCAAAGAAACTATGTTCCTATGGAAAATGAGACAGAGTTGACTCACCATAAGAGTTTGCAACTCAGATACCCTTCTTGCAGAGGTCAGAGCAATCAGTAAAACTGTTTCTTATACTGAGAACCTCACGTCAGCCAGATTAGCTGGTTCAACTGGAGCAAGTGTTAGCTTCACTAACAAAATTAAGATTGCAAGAAGGGGTTGCCAGTTTTCTTGGAGGCCTCTTATGCAAAACCCCCTTTCAAGAACATTTTGACATGCGACTGCTTTGAAAGTGGAGGATCCATTAGCAGACATGCTTTTTTAATTTCTCCAAGTCTTTTGGGCTTCTAATACCATGAAGGAAATGGGGTCTATATTAGAAGACTGAATGTTTAGGTGATCGAACACCTAAACATCGATCTTCTAATATCGAACCCCCATTGAAACACGCATGTCGGCCAGTAAAAAAAAAACTTTATATCCAAATTAAGTTGGGGGCTTCGCCCCCCCTCCACCCCCTAACTAAATATCCCAACTCTAAGATCACTCAGCAGTACGGAAGTGGCAAAATCCGGCAAACAGCCAAGGGAAATCTTTCCCTGTGTTAAACCGCCCGTTTGCCATTTTTTGCTTTTGATATTAGAAGATCGATGTTTAGGTGTTCGATCACCTAAACATTCGATCTTCTAATACAGACCCATGGAAATGGACCCCATTCCTAAGTCAAAGTATAATTAAAGTTCATGAAATTAGTATTGTTTCAGTCTTTGATGTCAGCTAAAAGTGATCTTTGCAGCACCAGCAATGTGCCCAGTAATAACTCCTACAATTTATACAGGGTTACATGTATTGGTAACATATCTAAATATGACTGTAGATTCGTTTTTAATAGACCTGTTGCTCCTACTACTATTGGAACTGTCTGGGTATCTTTCTTCCACATTTCTCTTGTTTCTGCCTGCAGATCCTGATATTTTATGACTTTGTATCTCTCTGTATGCAAGACACTGTAGTCACTGGGTGTGGTGATTTCAATGATCAATGCTACTTTTGTCTTCTTTTCATGGACCACTATATCCAGTTTTCTAGTATCTATCTTTTGAACTGTTGATAATAGATGTAAACTTCACCATTTTCTGTGATGCTTTGCAGTTCATGTTTCCAGTGTTTTTCAGCCACTTCAGTACCATAATGTTTGCACAATCTCCAGTGCAACTATCTTGCCACATTATGTCTTTCAGTATACAGTCCTTCTGCCATTAGTATGTCATAATCAGCAATGAGGTGTGACTGTTTCCAATTCAGTTTTACAAAACCTACTTTTGTCTGCTTCTCCCACATGTTCAATGGACTTTGTAAACCATGTACACAGCCCAATATCTTAAGCCACCAATATTAACCTTTCATCTCTTTATTTGAATTTGCCTGTCCTTAACCATTTCTGTGTTTGTTCCTAATCAACAAGAGGTTATTCCATACGTTTTCTATACTTGCGGCTATATTTATGCATTTTCCACTTTTCTTCCCTTCTCATTTGATCCTTCACCTTATATTCTTTCTTTTGCTTTTCTGCACATTTATTTGCTGCCTGATTTTTATCTACTTCGGGTTCAATTTCCATTCCTGCTTGATGCTGATATGCTTCTGCTAGATAAAGCAGATAAGTCATCTTAGATTTATTCTCCTCGTGTTTCAAAACTTTCACTACATTTGGGTCTTGTGAGGTCAGCAGATATGTGTGGAGTCCCACGATTACAGATCTATACATGTAATCAGTTTCAAGGAGACCCCTCCCTCCTTCGGACCGGGAATATATAATCTTGGTATTCACTGATTTTTTTATAAATCATTTGGTGAGGATGAAACATCCTTTGTTTTCCTGTCTAATCTATCCAACACATTTTGGGGCCAGTCAGTCACTCCAAAACTGTAAGTTAGGAAAGGAAGAGCAAATTTGTTTGTAGCTTAGATTTTGTTCCTAGATGTCAAGTCTGTTTTCAGGATTAATTTAAATCTTCTAGAGTATTCCTTACTAAGTTTTATTTGCATTTGTTCCATGTTTTATTGTTGATCCTTCATCAGTTCCCAAATATTTATACACTCCTTCTTGCTCAAGTTCTTTTATATCACATTCTTGTCCCAAAGTGATGTTTTCCTGGTGCTGCAGTTTTCCTGCTTTAAAGGTTGCTTTTATACATTTATCAAGACCAAATGATATGCTTATATCATCTGAAAAAATTTTGACAACTTGCAGTTGTGCTTTCAGTTCCTCATCTGATGAGCTATACAGTTTTAAATCATCGACAAAGAGAAGATGAGAAGTCTTTACACTTTGTTGTTTTCTATGAGCACAACTATAGCAGGTTCCTATTACAAGACCGAAGATGCATTCTTTCAAATGCGTCTTGGCTAAACTTAAAAGACTAAAAAGGCAAAATATCGAAGCGGCTATTAAGCGACTTCTTTCCCTGGGAAAGAATTTGCTTGGCCGCTTCATTACTTTGCCGTTATCAGCACTGTAGTGTGATCTCTGAGTTGGTATATTTAAGTAGGGGGGTGTGAGGGGCACAGCCCCCACTTAATGTAATGTTTAAAGTGTTTTCTTTTTTTTTTTTTGTTGGAACAGCGATTTTTTTTCCCTTGGAAAAAAATCGCTGTTCTGACAGTTCAACATTGTAAGCTTGGGCTTACATAGGGTCAATTAATCACCGTTCACTTTTTTAAGCATTTGGTGATGTAATATAGACCCATTATAGCCAAGGCCTAAGATGTTAAGTAGACCGCTTAATGGGTTAAGGGCAAGGCAGAATAGCAGCAATGACAGAGATTCACCCTGGAATATCCCGCTTTGAATTTTTATCCATGGGATAATAATTTGTCCTTTATCATGGCTTACTTGCAAAGTAGTCTGCCACAGTTTTATGGTCACTGTAATGTAGTCAATCAATGTGGGGTGTAGTTTATACATTTGTAAGCACTCTTATCCATGAATATGGAATACTATCAAATGCTTTTTTATAGTCAATCCATGCCATACTTAGATTCTTCCCTTTTTACAGTTCTTCACTATGACTTTATTTAACAACAAATGATCCTTTGTTCTATATGACCTTCTTTTATCACCCTTTTGTTCTACTACCATAATTGAGTTTTCTTCTAAATGACTATAAACTCTGTCGGCAACAATTCCAGTGTATAGCTCACATGTCATTGGAAGGCAACTTATTGGTCTATAATTTTTAGGGTAGTTTGGAGGTTCACTCTTAAGTAGGAACATTGGTTTTCCTGTTGCTAGCCAGGTTGATGTCTGTTTGGGGTGCACATATAAATAGTTCTTACTCATGGCTAAATCGTCATTCAATGATGGTAATACTTTTAGCCAAAGGTTAGGTATTGCATTTGGGCCTGGGGTTTTCTAATTAGAGGCTTTTCTTAACTTTGTTTCAATCTCTCTGGCTGTTACTTCATCCCATTTCATATCCTGTACCTTTAAAATTCTTATTCTTTCTTTTTACTTCTATCCATTTAGCATCTTTGTTATGTTCCACAGGATCTTCATAGATAATTCTCCAAAGTGTATCTATTTCTTCTTTTTTTGGCAGTCGTTCAATTCCTTTTACCTTGTTTCCTAATTCTGTATAAAACTTTTTTGGGTCATCAATACATTTCTTATTTTGTACTTTTCCTTTATATTTTTCGGCATATCTTCTTTAAGTTTTTCCACCCGTGTTGAAATTTTTAGTTTATTTGCGATAGTGTATGATAGATCCTGATCTGTTCTAATACTGTATATTGGTTTTATCACGTCTATCTTTCTTAGTATTTTTGCTGATCTGTTCCCAGTTTATAGCCCTCTAACAGTGACACTTCTTGTCTTAATTGCTTTATAGTTTTCTGTTTGATACTTCCACTATGGTATTCGATTTCTCCTGTTCCTTTCCCTCACTACCCTGTGTTCTTGTAGTAGAACTTTATCCGTTATTAATTTAGCTGCATGGTAATATATCCTGTTTACTTCTGTTATATCTCATGGATCTCTAAGGCCAGTCCAAATTACTGTGTTAATTTATCAAACTTCTGACTTCTTGAGTTTTATTGATCTTCTGCAGTCTATTTCTTTCATTTATCTTAATATGTCTATGTCTACTAAATCAAGCAACTCTTCTCAACTCATTTCTCTTCTCATTTTTTTCTAAACTGAAGGCACATTTTTTTCCATTTCCTGTGGGCATTCTATAGAAAGTTCTATAGCAGATTCCTGTGACACATTCTTTTCAATTTCTTCCTGTGCCATCCATTGCTCTGTCATATAGGAACTCACTGGCCTATCACTCCTCAACATTGACTGCATCAGAGTTTCAAAAGATTCCTGTTCCTTCTCTTGCTGTCCTTCACTTTGCAGGTACTCCATAACCTCTGTTTCTATTTCTTTAACATCTCCATTACTAATCTCCTTTTCTATTATTCCTCTTTGTCTTATTTTTTGTATTGTAAAATTTTCCATGTCTGGATTCCTTTGCCTGTGTTTCTCTTCAGATATCTTTGGTGCTGGTGGCCAAGGATGAACACAGGATAGCAGCAGATTTCTTCAGCTCCACCAATTTCATTACACTGACAGGAATTAATTACTTAAAAAATTAATTTTTGAAGTAATTTTCTTTCTAAATATGTTTGTTTTATATAGTTCTTGAACTATATCTAAAAAAGAAAGGACATCTTAACAATATTCCTGTCAGAAATCACTTTGGAAATTTTCCTGTCAGTTTATCAGTCTGAAATGAGTTCCAGTAAGACAAATTCTCAAGACTCCAGCATCAAGAAAGAACTTCAGTCTCTGATAATTATAATCCAGCAACTTACTGCTAAGATGGATAAAATGGATACTAAAATAGACACCTTCATAGAAAAAACTACAAAACAAATAGACTTGTTACATATAGACCTGCAACAACAGAAGATCCAGATGACAGGCATAGAAGAAGCTGTGAATGACATGGAAAATAGAATACAAGAAGAGGAAATCAACATTGAGTTTCTGCTGAAACAAAATACACATTTACAAACAAAGCTGGATGACCTGGAAAATAGATCTAGGCGCAATAACATTAGGATTTTTGGACTGCCAGAAAATATTGAAGGTAACAATATTACTTCTTTTTAACAACATGGCTCCCTAAAACTTTAGACTTACCAGAAGCATTCTCTTTTGGTATCGAAAGAGCACATAGATCTATAGCTAATACTAACTCTAACAAAAACTATCCTAGATCAGTTATAGTTAGATTTCTATCATCTTTTGATAAAGAGATGGTTCTTAAATCTGCTTGGGCTAAAGCTCCTGTTAAGATTAATGAGACAACTGTGCGTTTTGACAATGACTATTCTTCCATGGTAATAGCTAAAAGAAAAGGTTTTTGCCACTAATAAGGGAGCTTAAAAAGCACAGTTTAAAACATACCTTCTGTTTCCTGCCAAGCTTAAAATCTTCCTTCCTGATGGTCCTAAAATTTTCGATGACTTAGACTCTGCTTTACTGTTTATCAAAAAAAATAAGATTTTGGATAAAATAGAAGAAATGGAATGGGCTAGTCCTTCATTAAAGAGACTGGCAACTGAAACTTCATGGAAGACTTCAGAGAAGAAGAAGAGACTAAACAAACAAATGATTTGTTCTATGTTTTTTTCTCTCATCATTTTATTTCATTATTAATCTTTTTAAATATAGTTCCTGCATTTCCAAGAAGCAACAAATATTTTGAAAAAGATTTATTCAAAGTTATTCTCTGTGTGCAAAGAAATGTTTTGTTTCATAACTAGTCAAAATACCTGGAGATTTAATGGCAAGTTGTGATTCAACTGGTTTCTCTTTCTGAAAAGGAGAAGTAAGGTCAGTAATTTGGAACATTTTTTTTTCTTTATCTTTTTTTTTTCTTCTTCTTTTCTTTGTTTAAACAATGACATTCTATTTAGATTATGTAGTGGGTAAAGGGTGGGGGAGGGCAGGGAGAGAAGAGTAATGAAAATATGATTAATAGAATAATAACATATTTATTCCTTGTAAAAAGTTTATATGTTCTTCAAATGCTATTCCTAATTATACTTTCTTGATTACACTGCTTA